>NW_006204157.1:199610-302029 GCF_000334495.1 Tupaia belangeri chinensis | reverse complement strand
AAGGAAAAAAACCAAAAAATTTAAAAAAAAAGTTTTTTTTTTTTTTTTTTTTTTTTTTTTTTTTTAATTCTCAAAGGGACTGGGAGGTACTTTAGAGACAGGCATCCAAATGTTGTATGCATATAATTTTGTTTTGTGTTTCAATTATGTAGTCACTTTTGATTTCATGGTTTTATTGCTATTGGGTTTTTTTGAATTTTCAAATGCCAGCTTACACTTGGTCTAGAGGAATCATAGAACTCTACAAAATACACAAAGACCCTACCCAACCTGCAGTTACTGCCTATCTAACTTTTCACTATCAAAAAACATTTCTATTTACTGCCCTCCAGCCATAATAATTTACTCTTGTCAGATTGTATTCCTCTCTGCCCATCTCCATCTTTAGTCCATTTCTGTTCTCATTCAGTATTGGCCAAGCTGCAATACAGCACGTTCACGAGGTTTCTTCTTCTGGTCTCCAGTGATGCAAATACTTTCCTACATGCAATGAGGCAAAAACTTTCATTTGGTTTTTAATCTAATGGGGCAATGGGCAAATCAAACTCTCTGGACCTTTACTGCACGTCTTCTTTGAGGAATTGACATTTAAACTGAGCATTAATAGAATTGGTCATGCAATAACAAGAAAGTGGAAGAGTGATCCAGGTGGATAAGGGAGAGACACATTTCTGGCAGTAGGATAGACATGTGCAAAGACTCAGAGAATTGAATCATTATGATCCTTTCAAAGATTCCATTAGTTGTGTGGGCTATAGTGAAATGTAAATACATGGAAAAGAAACAACAGTGCACTAGTATGTTTTTATTATTTTTAAAATTTTTTATTACTTTTTAAAATTTATTTAGAAGAAAACAAAAAAAAACAAGGAAAAGGAAAAATGATGGATGTTTATATTGAGCATTTGTGGCTTTGGCCTCTTCCTAAATCAATTTTTGCCTCACCCAGTGTTAGTGAATAGGCCCCAGTTTTCATAGATTCAATCTTTCCTTTAGCCCAGCTGGCTTGGAACAGAACTGAATCTATCCCACGCTCTAAGCCTGTCAGTCTGATAATTATATCTCCTTGGCTAAAGCGATTGGTTTAGAGTGTGACTTGTTACCCAACCAGAGAATATAATCTTAATTCCAGAACCTTTGCTCAGACTCTTGGGATGAAATCATCTATCAGATGGAATTCATGTTGGAAGTTAATAAATATGGCATACGGAAGGCCTATCAAGGAAGTGAATCAAACAGGGAGCAATACAGAGATTGAAACTGTGAGAAAACTAAGAGTAGATAAAAACATTGCTTGAACCTTGGAATAATCATCCCGAACTACTGGACTTTCAGTTACATAAGTCAATATATTTCCCTTTTTCATAGTAATTTGGGTTTTATTTCAGTTGTTGCAATTAGCACCCTGAATAATATAAAGTGTCATGGGGAACACTTGCCCTGAATCTAACACATCAACATTTCTGGGGCTTCTCAGATTAATTACAACAGTGCACCACAGGTAGCTTTGGTCCTAATGAACTGACTTGAGAGTTTGTCATTAAATTGTACTTATCATTTTTTTAAAAGATGTTCCAGGAAAATATCCCATTTATCATGTTTCTACATTTTTTTCCCATAGAAGTTGTATTACCTTCAGAGTAAATATACTAGAGGTACTTTTTTTTTTTTATAATCCCAGAATCATGTAATTTTTTTTGCTGCTGTTTTAATTTCTTGCTGGGAAATGCTTAAACTCAACTTCTATGCTGTCTATATCATTTATTTTTAGCATTATCTGCTTTTAGTTATTTTCTAAGTATTGTTATGTCCTTCAACTGATATTCCAGATTATTAAGCAATTTTTTGCATCTTTCTAAACCCAATAGATATATGTCTACTTCAAATGATTGCCTTGAGCCTATATAATTCCCCTTAAGTCTTCCAGGCTATTTGATCAGCCATTTCAAATAGTTTTATCAACATTATAGTTTTTTTTTTTTTTTTTACCTTGTTGATCTGATAAACTAACTGGAACAGAAACTGAGGTAATGCTGTCATAAAAATGGAGAGGTCTACTGAGGCAAAGCCTCTATTTAGAATTAATAGACATATTTAGAGAGATTAAAAACAAAGCTACTAGGTTTATTATGCTTCAGATTTTGAGGAAATAAACCAATGTTTCTGTATGTTCACAATCTCTAATCTAGGCACATAAATAATTTCATCTCTTTTAATTTCACACGGAGTTAGAAGAGATATATTAAGGAACATTCTTTTTCTGTTAACTTGAAATTTGCCAGAGGGTACGTGAGAAAGCATCCTCTCCCCCAGGGGAATATTCATGCCGCAATCCCTTCTCCAACTCTCCCTCCTGTTGGAATTTTGGGCACAAGTACATGTGCATCTAGTGTGATTCTGAAGTCACCAGATCTGGGACTCATGCTACACATTTGGGTACATGGGATCCAGCCATGATAACCACCTTGTTAAAGACTGACCCAAGGAACATCCTAAACTCAAATTTTGTGTGGATTTTTGTAAGGTTGGTAAGGTGTTTAGTAAAGAATTGATATGAGTGCAGGATTTGTTGAAACAGGGTTATTAAAAGGAGAACTCAGTCACAAAAATGACTCTGTTAAGAAGAGGCAAGTCCCAAGTACTTTTCTTCTTAAAGGGATATTTGAGTAAGTGGCCAAATCGTCAGGTTAAATTTGGCCTTTGAATAAGAAAATGTGTCACTTATAGGGAAACGTGGGGAGCTCGAGTGTGAGGAGTGGAAAGTGGAGAGAGGAACTTAGTTTATAGTCAAATGCAAATTGAATATTGCACCCACAGTTTACTTGCTGAGTAATCTTGTTGAAGAGACATCACTTGGGACTTGAATGGGTAACTTTTGGGGAGCCCCAATTCCCTTCTCCTGGCAGGTGACTTAACTGTGGGTGTCAGTTTCTTCATGTCTATAAAGAGTAGCTGATTTTATCAGTAGTGAACTGTTGTAAAATGTACTGAGGTAATTCACCTAAGGCTCTTAGTACAGTGCCTGGTATATAATGAGAACTCGGCAAATGTTAAATGTAATGATTATGATTAAGATGGTGACAGAAAGTTATGGTTTGAAATTCTGGGAGTAAAGAGAATCTGAGGAATAATGCCCTGTTATTCAGGGAAGAATTAGGACTTTCTTGAGGACAGAGGCTCAGTCCTACAAGGATATCACATTTCTTAAAGAATAATTCTGCCAACGGCAGAATAAAAAATTATACAAAGATAGTGGACTAATGTAGCTGGTTGGTGAGGGGGATAGAGAGATACTGAAGTTGCCTACACCACACCCTTAACATTCTAGAACTTGGAGCTTGTGGAAAGCACTATTCTATTCTAAAACCCCAAGGGCTAGTGGGGTTGAAGCTACTTTAGTAAGATTCATCTGGGGCAATAGAGTACAATAAGATGTGTCTGGGAACTGCAAGGTAGGTCACAAGTAAATCCACCTATGGGAACTGGAACTCACAAAGGCAGGGATGTAAAATTAAATAATTCATGTGAAGTTCCTCAATATTGCATGATTTCTCAATATTTTATCTATTTAGCAAAATTTCTGATAACCCACTTATCTGAATTTCTTCCTTTTCTCTATATTTTTTTCAGTGGTTGAGAAAGTGGCTGATGGCTTCTCCCCCCCCCCCAGGAGCTATGTGCACTTTCTCTTCTACCTTGTAATCTCTGCACACATTTTTTTTTTTTTTTTTTTCTTTTTCATTTCTTGCCTACTACTGTTGGCCAACTTATGTTCTTATCATCTTTCAAGTCTTGACATACTCAGATTTATCCTTATACAAAGTTAAACTTTTGTCATGCAGTTTCACCACACACTTTGTAGCACATATTACACTTATGTTTGATGACTTGTTGGTTTCGCTTTTGAAACTAAATTCTGTGGGATGAAAATTATATTGGGTCTGGGGACCAGTAGGTGGCGTGGTGGTTAAGGCACTGGACACTCCCACATGGCCAACCAGGGTTGAAGTCTTGAATCTGGTGGCTTGCTTTCTCACTTCCTCTCTCTCTCATTCTTACCCTCTGTCTTTCTCTGCTCAAACTACAAAATAAATGAATGAATGAATAAAATAAATAATTATTTGAAAAAAAATTTTTAAAAATTATATTGGGTCTTTGGAAAAGTCGTGACATATTTTTTATGTTTTGCCATGCAAAAATATGTCACAACTTTTCCATCAACCCAATATTTGACCTTATCTTCAATGAGTCCTTTGTATCCTGCATAGAAAACCCACTTAATAAATATTTGTAGCATTTGACAGGAATAATCACTGTCATTAGTATGATTATTTATAAGTGAGTTTTCACTGTTGTTTTGGTTTGGTTCGTTTTTGGCTTGCACAGCACATTTTTCCAATGTATTTCAAAGACATAAAGAAGTATTTACTTACTAAACACTAATGAGTTTAGTATGAGTTACTTACCAAACTCATTAGTGTTTAGTAAGTAAATTTATTACTACTAACTAAGTAGTATCAGCAAGTCTTGTCAACACCAAGTGCTTATTGGTGGTCAGTTCAGATTCTAGTGTGATAACCAATATTAATGAACACTTACAAAGTCCCAGGTGCTGTTTGAGGTGTTTACAATACCCAATTTTATCCACAGTCAACTGCGATTACTAACTTATAGAACATTAATTGATAATACAGAAGGTCAGCTGGTTAATTTAATATTTGGCAGGATATTGATATTTGGAACAAATTAATTATTAACAAAGAACATCACTCTATCAAGGCAGAAATATTCAGAAAACCAAGTACAAAACAGAAAGTTTCTTTGATGAAATACAAGAAGTTAGTAGCAGCACAGATACAGTGTCACAAGCTGCAAGAGTTTGATGCTTCCTTTTCCGATATAGAGAATTCATTTCTGTCTAGATGATGAATATTGCAATTATTAGGATCAAATAACACACTTCCTTATTGACTGTAAATTTCTACTTAATATCTCATTGTCTTTTGTTTTGCTTAACCATAAAAAAAGACTGTAATAACTCATCCTGCTAGAAATGTTACAATTTGCTAAATGCTGCCATTTATTCTATTATAAATATTTTGACATGATCTATGTTTAAGAACCACTGAAGTCCTATCAATAACTTGGTTGCAAATTATTTCTTTGTAGCAAATAATTCCCATAGGTGAGTAATCTAACCCTTATTACATGAAATTTTATTCAGTTTCTGTAAATGATATTTTCTACATTTGTTTTAAGTGCTTTGGGTACACCCTATTTGAGGTTCTCAACTCCCTGCACACAGATTACAAAGTGCTTTGAATTATTCAGAGGCAAGAGAAAATGTGAAACAAAGTTACATTAAGATATTATTATAGTTATGAGACTATATTAATGTAAACTTCCATAATAAAATCAGTGCTGGATACAGTCAGAGGTTTATATTATTTATTTTATTTTATTTTACTTATTTTTTTTAAAAGAATTGTTTAATTTAATTTATTTATTCATTCATTTTAATTTGAGCAGAGACAGAGCAAGAGAGAGGGAAAGTGAGAAAGCAAGCCACCAGGTCCAGGACTCAAACCATGGTTGGCTATGTGGGAGTATCCAGCACGTTAACCACCACGCCACCTGCTGGTCCCCCTATTTTATTTTATTTTTGAACAGTTTTTTTCTGGGACCAGTAGGTGGTGTGATGGTTGAGGTGGCTAAATCCCACATGGCCAGTGTCATGGTTGAAGTCTCAGACCCGGCAGCATGAAAAACACGCCAGGCATCTGTGCATGCATGGACAAAACCCTGAAGTAAGAATGGAGAAGGGATTGTGAGGTAGTCATCCTGCCTGAGGGGTGCTTTTTCACTTGCCCTCTCTCTTTCTCTCTCTCTGTCTTTCTCTGGTGAGTGCATGCACTCTATAGCAATTTTTAAAAGCTTTTTCTATTTTATTCATGTTAGAAAGCATATGCACACATGTGAGATAGATAAAGAGAGAAAGCACCTTCCCAAATGGGGTCTTACCATACTGTGATCCTCTTTCCTTGGCCTCCAGCTTGTCAGAATCTGGCATACCCATCTGACATGGGGATCCAAATCCCAGAAGGCCATTGGTTTTCAGTGCTGTAGTTCAGTTTGCTACTGACTGTACCACCAGCCTGGGTCATATTTATTTTATTTTTAATTAATTTATTATAGAAGTGTAATGTATTTATAAAAGTATACAAATCATTAGTAAACAACTTTTTGAATTATCGAAGCATGAACATACTTTTATAACCCACCACAAAGACTAAAAAGTGAAATATTTCCAGAATACCTAAATCTCTACTTAGGCTTCTATAGCACTATCTCTACCCTACTCACCAAAGTTAAAAATTCTTCCTATGTTCAACATTTTAGTCTAATTTCGACTTGACATGGATGAAACATAGTGAATAAACCCATGTGCCTGACTTGTGAACACTGTTTGATATTCAATCTCAGAGCAAAAACTTGAAGATTTGTCCATCTTTTCATTCCCTTAGTCACCCCTTTCTTGTTATATTTTCAGTGAATGCTTTGGAATTTATAAATTCCACAGTGGAAAGGTGGCATGGAGTGAGCTCATTTTCCTGTGCTTTCTTTCTTCCCACTATCTTCTCGCTCAAACTCTTACTGCCTTGGAATTACTCTAATTGCAAATATTAGTATATCAGTGTTTCTATATTTTGACCAAATATTCTAGTTGTTCTCAGCATATGCATTAATTGGTAACAATATAATCATTCATTAATTTAATAGAAATCTAGCGATGCAAGTTTTACATTCTCGATTTGTGCCTCTGTGTTTCTGGGATAACTTTATGGACATCACATATTTCAACAAGATGCTTGTCACTATCTCTACTCTGGAATCAAGAAAGGAAGATAAGCCCATGGCTCTTATCTCTAAGAATACAGATAAGTAATAGTCACCTGTTCTACCTCAGGCTCCTAATAGATAAAACCTATGGATTTGCTGGATCCTTTAATACTTGAACCATGAATCTCTGAAGTGTTTTATTTCTTTTTAATCTAGCCAGAAAAATATATCCCATGTTTATTAAAAATTATTAGCCTCAGGATCAGATGGTGTGGCAGTAACAGTGCTGAAACTCCCACATGGCTGACTGTGGTTTGAATCCTAGACCAGGTGACTTGAAACTTTCACAGGTTTTGTGTGCATGCATGTCCAAGATCCAGGAGGAGAATGGAGGAGAAGGAATTGTAGCATAGCCATCCACCCTGGAGGTGATTTCTCACTTTCCCACTCACCATCTCTGTCTTGTTCTCTCACTCCCTAGCCTGGAGAGTGCACATGCCCTAAGGGAAAATGCTCTACCCCCTAAAAAATATGTAACTAATATATAAAAATATATGTATATATGTGCATATATTTATTATATACATATAATATATAATATATACGTATATACATATATACATATATGTGTGTATATATACATATATAAATATA
Organism: Tupaia belangeri chinensis; assembly: GCF_000334495.1. Classification (NCBI taxonomy): domain Eukaryota; kingdom Metazoa; phylum Chordata; class Mammalia; order Scandentia; family Tupaiidae; genus Tupaia; species Tupaia belangeri. Next base: position 294,535 of record NW_006204157.1, on the reverse strand, counting down.
TGTATATATTATATACAGATAATATATATGTATAAAATATTATATATGTTTATATGTATATTATAAACACACACACACACACACATATATATGTATATACACAAAATTTGCCTATTACCAAGGCAAATAGATTTTGATTTTTAAGCCTAAATGTTCACTGAGAAGCTAGGCATTCATTCTTTCTATGCCTAGGGCTTGGCTGTGATGTAAGAGCAAGGAAGCTTGCCTTCTGTTCTCTCTAGCTAGGGTCAGGGTCTCTTTTCTCCTCTTCTGCTTAGTTTTGTCCTCTTTCTCTAGAGTGGCTTATTCTGACTGGGATATGTCTCTCTCTTAATTATCTGTTTAACTTTTGCCCAAAGTGCTGTCCAAATTGAAGCTCATAAAGATGATCTTAGGAATTCCTGTCCTCAAGAAATCAGAATTTCCAGAAGAGAAAATGATTGTCTTGGATTTGATCTTATATCCAGCTGGTCAAGTCAGTCATGGCCAATAATATGTATGGTTTCTCTCTCTTTCTCTCTCTCCCTCTCTCTTTCTCTCTCTCACTCTGTCCTTCTCTGATCAAATTAAAATAAACAAATAAAGTTAAATAAAATAATTCTTTAAAAAACTAATGTGTATGATATAAACTATACTCCTCTAGGATGCTGGACTGAGTTGGTTCTCCTAGAAGGGAACCTGGGGGCAGGGGATAAAATGAACAAACAATCAAAAATAATGACTATCCCTCCTATATTTTAATCTCATGGTCCTCTAATCAAGCCTTTCTGTGCTTTGGTTCTAGTCTATTTGTGAAAAATCTTTCTACTTCTGTCTTACTCTCTCAATGCCTACTGAGTCAAAAATTATAACAATTCCTGAAGAAACTCTTCAAATATTTTCTGCTCCATAGAATTATCCCTTTTTGTCCTTTCCATATAGTTCCATCTGAAAATGATCCATTGTTATTCTAAAATTCTACAGATGATGGAATCTCTCTTATGACAGAAATTATATTCTAGCTGCATTATAATTAATTTTATGCATATTTAGCCAACACTACTAGCTTGAAAGCTACATAAAGGCAGGAACGTCTCCAATTTATTTTATATCTGCTGCAGTGCCTTTTAATTCATCTATGGTCATACATATTTGCTGAACGAAAAATGTATTAATCTTTTTTGGCAAATACAGTCTCAAGTAAAGTTCTTTTATGTTCTATCAACAAGGGTTTTTGATTGACTAATCTACAAAAACAAGTCCTTTAAAAATTGATTTTTCCTTTGGGTATTAAGAACTATTGAATAGGTTTCTTAGCATTTTTAGAACATTATAAAGCAGCAGTTTGCATTTTTGAAACACTATAAAGCATCAAAACCCAAATTTTATGTTAAAAATCAACATAAAATTTAAGAGTAGAAAAAAAGTTGATGTCATTATAGATCCTTGCATTAGAAGTCTATGTAAGAGAATTAGTGTTGACTGGACCCCCAGTAGAAAAGTTCACTCTTACCATTAACCTGTCTGTTGAGTCAGCTTGCTGTTGACACCACTTTCTTTTGTACCATAGGAAAAAAAAAATCAGTGAAAGCATATACATTTAAAAGAACCCACCTTTTAGTTGAATAAGATAGATATTTGGATATTATACTTTCTTTATGTGTACTTACATTATAAAGTATCAGAAATTAAAAGTTACAGAGTTTGATTTATCTCTTATAGTAAAAGTACTGGCCTTTTATGAGACTTAGTGAACCGTTTACAAATAAATGAATAAACTTCTTCATAAAGCTAAATGTAAAAATGAAAATAAAATGAAGCAACTTAAGCATTATTGTAGAGATTAATTAATTACTCATGCAGGAGCAAAACAACAATGACACATGATGTATGATGGTATACATATTTCTAATAGCGTGCTAGAGCCAGAGGGTGCAGTGCCTGTCGATCTGTGACTGCTTAGATAATCTCTCCGTTTCTAGTTCTCCAAATTTTGCAAACAAAACCCTCCTTCAGAGAGAGGAAATGTGTGACCTTCCACAGTCACTTAACCTTTCTATGTTTTCTCATCTTGAAAATGATAATGTTATAATCAACATGATTCCCAGGAGGCAATGGATATTTTCTTCTTGCTTTTGAGGATGTTTTATGTAAAGCAGTGTGAGCTCTTCCAAGCAGGCTGTGGCGTAATGAGAATTGTTTTTATTAGAATTCTTCATGAGAGACCAGTTAGCTGACTTAGAGTGCAAGGCGTGGAGGACTCTGGTTGCAGGCTATGGCCTATGTGCACTGGTGCTTACTTCCACTTCTGTGAATGTTGACCTACTCAGCAATCTCAGAAAGTCATTTTAAATGTAATTGTCATTGATCAAAAAGGGTAAGATATGATAGAGAGCACTAAATATATTACAAGCAATACAAAAGTAAAGTCTTTGAATCACTCTCACCTTTGTCTTATTTAGCTCTTTGGTTTATTATATTTAAGAGCTATTCTTATAGAAAATCAGTCTTGGGAACCAGCAGTTAGCATAATGGCTATGTCGCTGGACTCCCACGTAGTCGACCACGGTTCGTGTCCCGGACCCGGTGGCTTAAAACTCACGCCGGGCGCGTGTGCGTGCGTGCCCAAGATCCCGAGAGGAGAATGGAGGAGAAGGGATTGCAGCGTGACCATCCCTCCTGGGGGGTGATTTCTCGCTTTCTATCTCTATGTCTCTCTCTGTCTGTCTGGCGAGCGCACACGCCCTACAGTGAAAATCTCTCAAAAAAAAAAAAAAAGAAAATCAGTCTTGTATTCATTGCTTACACTTAAAGTTGGAAAAACTAAAAACTACAACAAACTATTGGTTAATGCAATGAGCATTTCTGTTTTTATGATAGTTCAAAGCTCTTTATAATATGACCTTAAGGAAGGCACGATCCTAGTGGAATGTATTTCTGAAGCACTTGAGATGCATACATAAGCCCACATTTTAACAAAGAAAACTGTGTTATATTCACAAGTAAAATTTGTGGAAAAAACAAGTTTAATTTCACTTGTTGAATTACTCATCTGAATACTAGAGAATGGATCGGAATAAACAGAGCTCCGAAAGTTTCATATCAGAGCTAGGGCAATTAGTACTGACAATCAGTATGCTACATTTGTCAAGAGGGACTTTGGTTAGGAAGCCTAGATAGGACTTTTAGTTTTACTTGGTACATGATCAAAGCTTAAATGTAATTATCTGTAAGGAGAGGGAATAATGGGTACTTGTTTTAGCCGGTAGAACGTCCGTTTAGTTCTCTTCCAGTAACAACTTCCAGAGCTTCTTTTGAGAACTACTTCTTTATTGGAGTCAATGCTTATGTTTCAGATAGTGCTGAACTTGCTTTGTGAATGCAGAGATAGGCAGATGACCTAAAACAGAGTGTCAGTGAACAAGAGCTCTAGGATCTTAGTTGGAATTATGGGGGAAACTATTGGGAAAACCAATCTAAGGATGGTTAATTTTTTTTTTTTTTTAAAGAATGTGCTTCCAAAATGACTGGAAATAATTAAAGAATCTATAAAATACTGATGTTCTTAAACCCAAATCACTCCCATATAATTTTTTTTTTCTTTTTAGAGAGATTTTTGCTATAGGTCATGTGTGCTCACCAGAAAGACAGAGATAGAAAGCAAGAAATCACCCCCCGGGGGAGATGGCCATGCCACAATCCCTCCTCCTCCATTCTCCTCTCGGGATTTTAGGCATGCACACACATGCACCCGGTGTGAGTTTAAGCCACCGGGTCTGGGACTCAAACCGTGGTTGGCTACATGGGAGTTCAGCGACATAGCCATTATGCTAACTACTGGTCCCAACTCCCATATAATTTCAATTTTATGAATAAATAAATCTATTTCCTTGCTTATTTTGCAAAAAGAAGGCTAAATAATATAGAAAAATATTAGAATATTTACAGTCTTGTAGGAATTTGTGAACATAAAGTATTTGTCCCAGTGCCTGACAAAGAAGTGCTCAATAAGATTTATTTGTTTGAATTCTTATCTGGGTCAATTTTAATCAATACCCAAAAATCACTGACACTACCTCATCTGAACATTGAGGGAAGCAATTATGACAACCTTCTATAGAATATTGTTCAAGCAGTAACAAGCAATTTTGGAAACAGAACAGATGTTTTTTAAAAATGAGGACTCATCTCAGAAAACATTACTAGGATGCATTTATGGAATATGGTCCATGTATCAAATATAAATCTTTGATCCACATTCCTAGCTACAATTTTACAATATCAGTGCCAAGTGTCTCTGAGACAAACAGCATAAATTCATAAAAAAAAATAGTAACACATGTAAATAATACATACAAAATTTCTGGCCCACACCAGAACTAAAGACATACTGAGCTGTATCTTGCTAAAGGTTTTTCACCAGTATCTTTGGCAGAAAGAACTTAAAAAAAATTCTTTATGTAATTCCAGGAATTCTCAATATTTCAATATTTTAACTTTTATTATTTCTAGAAACTTCTATATTTACACTACTCTTTATTATATGTGATTCTTGTCTAGGATGCAGAGATCCTATCTGATTATTTCAGTCAATACTCTGGTTCCCAGAAGGGATACACCTGGGTAAGCAGATGTATTTTCTTTAAGATGTTTAAAGAATGCTACCTTAAAAGGCTCAGCCTTTGGGATCTCTTACACCTCTGTAGACATCTTCATGCAGGAAGTCTATCAGCATCTCAGCATTTATCCCAGTGTTCCTGTGCAATACTTCTTTACCATGGAGAATCTTACTTCACAAATGGCATTAAAAATTGCATCTCTGAAAGTCTTAAAATAGAGCTGTTAACATATTAGCAATCTGTTAGCAGTCTGGACTGTCATGAGCAAGAACCTACGCACAATATGAGCCATCGTGTATTTTTGGCCACCCCAAGAAAGTACACCATTTATTTTAATAAACTAAGACACTAAAGAAGAAAAAAAAACACCCGATGAAATGCATCAGATAGTGTGCTGTGAGACAACAAAATGTTGTTGACTTTCTATAAGGACAGTCTGGGAGTGTACAGCTTGTTTTAAACTACCAAAATAAGCAAAGCCTTTGTTATGGTCACTCTAGGAAGAAATTTCAACTACCGCACTAGTTTTTTTTTTCAAATGATAATTGCTTGATTCCGTTATTTACAATTTACACGTATTGTTTTCCAGAGATGCTTTTGGAAAAATGCCACACACACTGTGCTCCCAGAAGTATGCTAGCACCTAAACACTGAGCAAATTTTCTTCCCTTCAGGAGATACAGATGCATGAGCCTGCACATACAGTACATGCTTCTGGCAAGACATTTTAAATAAGAAGCTATTTCTGGTGGATGTGTGGGTACTATTGTAAAAACAGTGCAGTTTCTATAGAATATAACTCTTACCTGACTTCTGGCGGTTGGTGTTCTGGAGGGGATAACCTTATTATACACCGTGCATATACACCTGTGGAGGTGACCTTTATGCTTCATTTTAAAAATGTTAATCCATTTCTTGAAGCCACAGAAGAAAAATTATTGACACAAAAACCAAAGGCTGATACAAAGAAAATAGAATTAGGATTTTTGGTGTGAAAGTATAGCCTCAATACACAATGCACAGACTGTACTTGCCCAAGGATTCCATATTTGAGTGGGTTATTCCAAAACCCCCAAATGATAAAATTTCTGTGGGAGAATGGCCATCACAGGTGGGAAGCAATTTCAGGCATAATGGCCTGCTTGCTAGAGAGCTGAAACAGAGTGAGACACATTGTTAGTGCAATAATCTGCAGAGCAAGGTGAAAAGAAGAGAGTTCCTGTGATATTTGTGTAGCACATGTAATTTTCTACTTTCTTTTCATTTTATAGCATACATAATCAAATGAGTTAATCTTTTCTCCCGCTTTATTCTGAAAAGCTTTATTTCTTTTGCTGAAATTCATCTGAGAATCAACTACTGTTTTTGTTCTCCTGGATGATAAGAAAGTTGGGTGATGAGAGGAGACTGGAGAAGGGATTGTGGTATGGCCATCCCCTCTGAGAGGTGTTTTCTCATTTTCTCTTTCTCTGTTTCTGTCTCTCCGGTGAACACAAGCACCCTATAGAAAAAATATCTAAAAAAAAAAATTTAAAAATATGTCGGGTGAACTGGCTTGTTAGAATGAGTCCTGAGAGGCGAGGTAGATAGTGGAAGTAATATTTCACCTGCAGTGGCAGATTCTTGGAGCCTGAGCACAAGTACAAACATTCATAGATTATGAAGACTAGAGTACACATGAGTTTTCAAAATGAGTGCCAGGTATATAGAAATAGAAAACTGAGCTCGATAATTTCATCAGAGGGTTGCTCTGGCTGAGACTGGTAGATTACGGGGTAAAGACCATGGCAATGCCTCATTTACTTTTCTGAAGTAGAGAGATGGGGATGGGGAGGGCAGAGCAACAGCCTTCAACTGAGTCTTGACAGCATGATCCATCTCAGCTTCAGCGAGTTGGGGTTCATGGGCATGTGTTTGCCTGGCATGCTCAGTGTGTGAGTGTGTGTGTGTGTGTGTGGGGGGGGTATCTGAACACAGACCTTGAATTTCCTCCTGAAGGTCAACTTTACAGAACATCATATTTTACCATGATACCACCATTTGTCTCCTTTCACCGATTTCTGTTGTCAAGATAGGTGCTTCATCTCACCAAACGTCATATTGATTTCAATGGCACACATGTCAGGTTATGTACTTGTTTTAAATAAGTCAATGTGCAGTATTCTATAGTAAACCTATTTTGGTCTTTTACCAATTCACCATGAAAATGAAATGTGCCAAACAAGTACTTTAGGGAATATGCAGATTTTTAGATTGTACAAAGTGATGAATTTTTTGGAACTATAATCTTCTGGCGTTATCACCAAAAAGACGAATGAACTGGCAGAAATAACTGTTCATTTATTTCTTTTCTTGAAATTAAAAATAAATAAATAAATGAAAGACTCCCTGTGGTACTTTGTAATATATCTCCTTGCCTTAATGTGGTCAGTAACCACAGCGTTAGTTGGCAATGACCCGATTAAATCATATTTTTATACCTTACTATTCTTATTTCACTAGAAATTTCTCTCCATTTAATAGCACCTTTGCTTCTTATATCACCTCTATATCAATTTGCTTTTTAAAAATTTCTTCCTTTCTTCCTTCTGCCCTTCCATTGTTCTTCCGTGAGAGAGTGCGAGAGTACTTGACAGGGCATTTTTTATTTTTCCTGAAGAATTATTTTATTTAACTTTATTTATTTATTTACTTACTTATTTATTTTAGTTTGACAGAGAGAGAGAGAAAGTGAGAAAGCCAGCCACCAGATCCTGGACTAGAACCGTGGTTGGCCACGTGGGACTCTAGTGCCCTTAACCACCATGCCATCTGCCAGCCCCCCCCAATAGGATCGTGATGCTGTAATCCATTTCCAGTTTCAGACAGCTTCTAGATCATGGGTGCGAGCATGCCCTGTGTACTCAGGGAGGTCTCTGGATACAAACTGGGAGCCTTCTCACATAGGTCAGCCTTTTCACATAGCACATGCTTTATTGCTGTACCACTCTGTGCTTCCCTTAGACTTGCTTATCTGGTTATTTGCACCTTTGAAACTACCTAAGTAATTTTCATAGATAACTGTTTTATTTTATTTTCTGTTATTTTATTTGACAGAGACAGAGACAGAGAGAGAGAGAGAAAGCACCTAACTCATAGAGATATTATGCAGACTAAATGAGTTAATATTGTTAAGCACTTGAACACCACCATTTTAGAAGCACTTTATTTTTCTTCTTTATAAAGAAACATACAAAGGCACTAGAAACGATACAGTGCTTCAGTGATTAGTGCACACTGAGTATTCATTAAATATTAGATCCCCTCCCAGTACCTTTTCCTATGTAAGGAAAGAAGGTAGACAGTTCTCTCCAAAATGAATGACAGAGTTTAGTGTAGTTGTTACGCTGCCTAAGTTCAGATCCTTACTGCTATGCACTTGTGTGACTTCGGTGAGGATCTTAAATCCTCCTGTACTTCGTTTGTTCTCACATATAATAATATTACCTAGCACAGAGTTTTGCTTTTTTTGTTTTTAATGAAGGTTAGGTTAAGCAATAAATAAAGATCTAGTCATTGTAATTCTATTATAAATTTTCAGTTTTAAAAATGATTATTAATATGTTTGACAGTTGAATAAACATTAAATAAATATATGACAAGAGGCAAACTTTTTTTAACCAAAGTTTTAAGTGGTTAGTCATTTTATGTCTTTTGACTTAAAAAATGCTTCTCAACTTTTTCTCATTATTTGCACACTTGAGAGTTTAATGGATAGTGAGATAAAACCATGTAAAATGGGATGTCAAAGCAATCTAAAAAATAAGAAACTGCTTCTATCCCGGTCACCTAACAACAAGTATCATTATATTTAAGTATATGAAGTTGGGTACTTTATTACCCAAGTGATTTTCCTACTATTTGAAATGATTGCTTTTCCTTATATAAAATATATCAAAATGGGTTTCTGAAATTTTATCCTTGGGTAGAAGAGCTGGAGGGGGAAAACCTGTCAGGAACAAGGTGGAACCAGGTAAAGCTGTTGAGGGCATGAACTGTGTCCAAGGGGGTCTTATTCAAGGGGAAAAAAAAAGAGTTTGATAGTTAAACTTTTATAAAAAGTGAAAAGTAGAAATAAGTAAAAAATCCGACTTCCACTTCCATTATTTTCCATTTCAGTAATGAAGTATCTCAGTTCTCTGGACAATAAAATATGTGAGCATATGATAGATGGCCATTCAAAGGCAGTATTGTTCTTTAATACCATTAATATTTTAGGTTTACGTTGATCTAGCAGGTGGGATTTCTGTAGTGACTTTGGCTTAAGGGCAGTGCTAAACCCTGAGAAATGGAGGCGCGTTTTGAAGAACAACACCGAAGGTCTATTTTACAAGCTTGCTTTGATGATTGATGAATTATAACGGCAATTACTGTACTTAATTCCAAAAATTAAAGAAACACATATTTTCTTTTAAGTTTTGCTATACTATGCAACATTTTTTTCAAAGATACTCAAACTCATTTGTTATTTGCCTCAGGTTTTGTATGCTCACTCGCCTTCCTACAACTCTTAAGTAGGTCTCTCCGACAAGCTCCCACCTGCAATATGCTGGTATGCTTCCACTGTCTAATTGTTCTAGCCTCCAAATCAGAGTCTAACATTCTTCTTGTGTTCTGGCTCCTGAGAATTGGATGCTTTATTTTAAAACTCAGAGAAAATGTAAGTCTCTTTCTCGTACATCTCTCCACAGGGAGGCCATTTCATTAATGCCTCCAGCTTTTCTCAGAGAACAGATTGATTTGATGGAAGCTTTGAAATATCTGGTCATTAAAATTCAGTCATTCAAGTCCCTCCCCCCCCCAAACACACACTTAAAAATTCTAGCTATGAAATAATTTTGACACTATAGGAATCTAATTAAACAAGCTGTCTACTTTCAGTAAACATAGCAAATGTTTGTGCATCCAAGCAAATGCTTGGAGCAGTGTCCAAGGGGAAGGAAATGAACCCTCCCCTATTTGGGAGTACTTTTTGGAGATCGTCTGCTTTCTAAGGGTTGAATAGATATGCTAAAACGACAAGTGAAATATCATGACTGCTACTTTGGTGGAAGGAAATCTGCTAACTTTAATTTCTATCATTAGCATTCGAAACCTTTCTGTCACTTTCTCTCTTCCTTTCCCCCTATCTCTCCTTTGTCCCTGTTTCTCCTTTGTCCCTGTTTTATAACTTACTTTCAAAAAATGAATTGAAGCCACTTGCAGTGAATGTTCACATGTTTTTGCAACCTTGACAGTTATCTGAAGCGTTCACAAGATATGTTTACAAAACATGAGTGAAGCAGGATTTCTGTCCATGACTATTTCTTGAACATAACCTGCGTTTTGCATACTCTGAATTTTTTTTCATATAGATCTCTTCTTTTTTGATGTACTTCCCTTTTCATCATCGTCCTCTTCTTTTTAAGTTTTCTCTTTTTTTTTTTTTTTTTTTTCATGAGGGGAAAAAAGACAAGAGAGACAGAGTGTCAGGCATTCCCATGGTCTTTACACCGTGATCCACCCCGGTCTCAGCTAGCCCAGATCATAGGCATGCTTGCACACCCAACATGCCACGGAGGTCCTTGGACATGGACACAAGATCTTTAATGTGTAGGACTAGTTGCATTACCTTTCCTCCATTACCTGGCCCTCTCTTTTACCTCCTTTAATAAGCAGAATAGTGGCCCCCAGTGAGATGTCTTTCTCTTAGTCCCTAGAATCCATGTACATGTTAAGTTGCATGTGAAAATAGTGTGATAGTTATGAGTGGAATTCAGCCACAACAAATCTTAAATGTGGAAGAGGTTTACAAAGGAGGAGAATCACGGGGAAGTATTACTACAGAAGAAAGACATGGAGAGATGAAAACTCAATAGCTTTGAAGATGGAGGAAGGAAATCATGAACCAAGGCATCCTCAACAAGGTGAAAAAGGCAAAGAAACAGATTTCCCTTTAGAGCTTCTAGAGAAGAATGCAACCCCAACTACATTTTGATTGTAGTCCAATGAGACCCATGCCAAACTTTTAACTGATGAAACTGTAATATAATGAGCTAATGTAGTTTTAGCCACTAAATAAGAAAGTGTCTGTTATAGCCACAACACAATTATAAAGATGTACTCTACATTCCATGATTATAGAAGCTCTATTATAAAGTTCTGTGACTCTCACAATTGCTGGGACTTTTATTTATAGAAGATGACTGCCTGTGGGTTGATGAATGGGTAGCTGTCTCTTCATGGAAAAGTGGCAATCTGGGTGTTCTATTAGGTTGAGAAATTATGATGACTAGAATGTAAGGAAAGGGGCTGGTCTATACTCAGGAGGGAATGTAGTTTAGATATATTGATGAAATATGGTATTGAAACATGTTTGAAATTCAGCAAAGAAGGATGACTATAAAGTAAAATACAGCTATAGTGAATCAGGCACTAGCCAAAAAAGACCTGCCACAGCAGAGCCGTAGAATTTGCTCAGGCAGAGAAAGTTAGAAGTAAAGAGCAAGAAAAGGAGGAAGAGGCCTTCTCTGAGATCAATAGGTTCCTGTTTATAGGGGCTATGGGTATGGATAGTTTCACCAAAGGTAGCATCAAAGCTAATTGACTTTAAACTGATGGGTAACTCTGGGTTATATTCATTCACAGAGATTACTTTATTGTTCTTGTGGTTGTTTTAGCTGACAAAGGTATTAATGCTTCAGTGAATACATTTTGGAATGGGTCAAATTGGGTTCCATTTCTGAGTCTTTTATGTACCACGTAGGTCCCAGTTTCCTTACTTGTAAAATCAGGATAATAACTCTACGTATCTCACATGGTAAAACACAAGAAAAATCTTGTATCTAGCATCCAGTAAGCATATCAATAAAATGCAACTTTCTTTGTCATAATAATAATTACATAATACTTAAAAATTTAGGAAGACAGAGTCTAGGATGTTTGGCTTCCTGATACCTCCATCAATTAGAGGTAAATAAATGTCCCTTTTTTACTAGAGGTTCTAACTTGGTAAATACTGCATTCTACTCTAGTACAATTTTATAGAGCATTCTGCTTAATGTACAAAAGAAGTGTTAATTTTAGCTGTCACAGCTGGATATTTATTAAATGCAAGTCTTTCATTAGCAAGAAAAGGCATTTCAGAACATATGCAGGCATCCTCTTACATAATTCAGACATGCAAGTTATTGGCATTTCTGTTCCACATGGCTTACAAAATTATGAAATATGTAGGTACATAGATATGACAGATTTCAAAATGTCTGTGGAAAAATGGAATTATAGTGTGACTTTATTTTGGTGCAAAAAACCTTTTGAAATCCATGCATGATTTTTTTATGATATGCATTTCCATGAACTTGTTAAAGATCCCTCCTTAGATTTTAGGGGGGATTAAGAGAAAGGTAATGCAACCTATTGCCATTATGAAAGGAGCATTTTAGATATACAGAATGATTACAAGGGACAAAACTATGTAATAGAATACTAGTTTTGTACAATAGAAAACTAGGAAGTAGCCAGTTAATAACCAAACGCTAATTGTGTGATTAAGAAACCAAGATGGAAAAGAGCTTGATAGGAGAGAATGATGGTGACTAGAACAAGCTAAGAAGCCTTCATGGGAAGCTGCTCCTTTATTTAGAATTTGATGTAAAAATTAGTAGATAGGAATGGAGGTGGCAATTTCCAAAGCAGAAATGATACCAGAAAAGGATTATAGAAGTATGACCATATTCAAAAAAATGGGAGAAAATGATAGCCATCTACCTCCAAGGAGAGTTGGGTAGAGGAGATATCTGGAAGTATTTTCAGCTCCCAAAGCTTTTGATCAGGTTCCCTATCCACCCCAATAAAGCATAGAGCTGGTGTTCAGTGAATAACCTGATAAACCTAGTGCTGATATTTCTGTCATGACTTTTCCTTGGCTCTTCCTGTTGCTATAATCTGTAGTTTATAGGCCCTGTATTTAGATCTGCAGTAGAAAAAGAGAAATGGAGGAAAATAGGAAAATTGTAATAGGTTTAATCTTAAGCCAACCAGACCCTCTAATGTCTTCTTTGAAGATGTTCAAGCTCCTTCACAATTAATTGTTCCTATTATATATAATTTGACTCTTGAGAAGATTCTTGCTAAAAAAGAAAAATAAATGAAGAGCAAATTACAGATGTTCAAGTATCAAGCCTCATTAATTAGATATATATTAGCTAATTCTGAAGACTATTTGCTGTGACTCAGGGAATTGATGGAGAGGCTAGAGATGTTTTATTTTATATCAATCTTTCTTGTTTTCTTAAGTTTTATGGGAAGGCCAAGCCAATATTATTCTGTAAATGTTCCAATCTGGGATGGATAAAGCATTACCATTTTCTGAATCTTATCATTTGGTTACCTAATTTAAGTTTTAAAAATGCATTTGTTCATGTATCACCTTCATTATTTTGCCACATTAGCACATCAGAAGCTTGTTAATTTCTTAATATTTCTCTTTAAATTGCTAGATTATTTAATAAGTTCATTTGAAAGAAAATACATTTTTCTCTGACTAGAAAATATATATCATGTAAATTTAAAAATTCAATCTGAAACACAAAAATAGTGAGAGTTCTATTATTAGACATTCAAGCAGAGATGTCAGTAAAACACTTGAAGATCTAGGAATGAGGTTGATAGGAGTTTGGATTAGACAAGTAAACTTGGGAGGTATTAGCTGGTAGGTAGCAATTAAAAATAGTAAAACTGTAAAAAATTGACAAGTTAATGAGCTTAGAAAAGGTTAGAAAGGGTACTTAAGATTGAGTTTTGTTGCATGTCTGGGGATATGAGATGAGATGAGCAAAGAAGACAGAGGAATGATAAGTAAGGTAGGAGAAAAATGAGGAATTATGTGGTGTCCTAAAAGTCAAGTGAAGAAAACTTTTCAATGAGAATGGATGAACTATTACATGTGTTTATTAAATTAATTGAAATGCTTTTTTCAGTTAAAGAAAGATGAAGTCCAAGGGCTGGCTCAGTGACTCAGCAGTAACATACTGCTCACAAAGCTGGAAGATCATGGGTTCAGTTCCCAGGTTGACCTGTACACACCTGTTGTGTACACAAATGATCCTGACTGACTAGGAAGGCTGAGGGCTGGGTGATGTGGTGTTAAGACCCTGCTGAGGACTTTTAGAGTTTTTATTTTTAATTTTTTTTCTCTCTCTTTATCTCATAGAAGAAGGAAAGGAGTGTTAAGAAAAAGAATAATGAAGTCAGAGATTTAAATATTCTATTTGACAGTATAAAAGTCATTGATCACTTTGACAATGGTTTTTATAATGTAGGGTTGGAGATAACAGACTAATTGTAGGAGCACAATAATGAACGGATAGAAAAATAATGGGAAAAGGAGTATATAAAACTTTCAAAGAGAGTATCAGTGTTTGGTGGAGGGAAAAATGAGACTAAGAGAGGGTTTTGTTTTACATGATGGTAGAAATTACAATGTATGTATAAACTGAGGGAAAACATCTAAAAGAGAGGGAAGAAACTGTGGTGTCAGAATGATACGAGAAAATGATTGGATCCATGTCCTTTATAGGTAAAAGAATATGAGATCTAGTGCATAAATGAAAGAGTTAGCTTTTCATGAATGTACGATAGCACAGTAGGAAATGGGAGGAGCATGTGGGCCTTAGTAGTTTCTGTTCTGTAACTGTGAATCATTTTGTCATTTTGTATGTTAGACAATCCTCAATAGCTTTCTTGTGCTCTCTGTATCTTAGAATTACTTCTGAGGCATGGATTAAAATTTTTTTCTCTTAAATTTTTTTTCAGTAACAATGGCTTGCACTGTTAACTGTCTTTCTTAAAGTTCAATAATACTTAGTAATTGAAACAACATTTCTCAGTTTTTATGAGTAATCATGTATTTTGTCCTTCATGTCTACATCAAAAACTAAAGACCTTTCTACTGTATTGACAATCCACCTTCTGAACTCACATGCACTTTTCAAAATAATTTTATTGAACTTTATTTATTTATTTTAATTGTATGAGACAGAGAGAGTGAGAAAGCAAGCCACCAGGTCCAGGACTCAAACCGCATTTGGCCATGTGGGAATCCAGCGCCCTTAACTACCATGCCACCTGCTGGCCCCCTCACATGCATTTTTAAGACCTTAATTTACTTTTTTTTTTGTTCTTTTTTTGAGAAACCTATTGCTTCTTCCTCAGAGTTAAATATTTCCCTTCTTTTGCTTCTAGCAAATTTAGTACATATCTCTATTATACCAACTTTTAAATTAGGTTGCACATATTCTTGCCAATCTTTCACAGTGATTCTTTAGGATGAGGATTTAATTTTGTTTATACTTGTATTGCTGTCTCTAAAGAGATAATCTTGGGCATCATAGATGTTGAATTTATGAATGAAAAATAAATGCTAGTACGATGTCTAGTATATGAGTATGTGCTGATAGAATTGCATTACATTGTTGCTCCTTACAATATGAAATATATAGTACTTGCTATAACTCAATTACCTAAAGAAATATTAAGTGGAATTTAGACATCGGAAGGAAGACCGTTTATCACTGACATTAAGCAGAGTATGTTTGTTATCATAAATGCAAGTCTTGTTGATAGTGGTCTCAGTCTCCTAAAGGTTCATCCTTGGCCATTTAAAAAATGCTTCATTTTTTTCCTGATGTTTACATTTTATTCTTGACTATTCAAGTCATTTATTTACAGTGCTCTCTAGCTCCCCTCAATCTAACATTTGGTCTTTTGTCTCAATTTTCCTTTGTTTATTCCACTGAATCACACATTTGTCAGATGATTATTTTGTTTGCCTTGTAACGGTATAAATACAGTAGTACTGAGCTAATATAATGTTGTCTTTCTCCTCATGACAAAAATTTTAAAAAGAATTCTACCAATCACGGAAGAAAACAATTTAGAAAAGGTAAAAAGCAAGTTTGTTTCATTTTGTATGCCATGGAAATTCTACAAATAACGAATTGTTGATTCAGATTTGTGAGAAAGCTTCAGGTTCAGTGGGAAAGTTTATTGTGCTAATTTATATCTGTCATACAATACAAGCCTACCAGCCTTTTTCTGGTTCTTCTAATGAACAAAACTCTTGGGCTTGCTTCTCTTCTGGAGCCCTTATATGTCAAGAACACTCCTTCCTCAACACTTTGCTTTGCTGACAAAACCTCCATTTTAATTTCTTAGTTTAGATGTCATTTCTTGTAATCCAAATTGTACTTCCTTATCAATGTCCTTCTCATACCTTCCATTATTCTATTATAATCACTATAATGAATAAGAGCTGACATTTATTTTGTGCTTAAGTAAGCTTTATGTAGGATAGTAGAATCATCTTTAAGTATCAGCAAGGGATTGATTTCAGGTCTTTTCCTCCCTCACCCCCAGCAGATACCAAAATCCATGGATTTAGAATTCCCCTTTATGAAATAGTGTAGTGTTTTCATATAATCTACCACTTCCTCTCATAGACTTTAAATAATGTCTGATTACACATAATACTCAATACAATGTAAATGCTATTTAATAGTTTGTATAATATTATATTGCTTGGGAATAATGACAAAAGAAATAAACAGTCTGTTTATGTCTAGTACAGATACAATTATTGTAGGCCCAGTGATATTGTACATGTCAGGGACAATGTAATATTTTCTGTTCATGGTTGGCTGAATCCACAGAAAAATTAGATATAGGGGATGCACTGCAGTTGTTATATAATTTGAGCTTCTTACTTGGGTAGCTAGAGGTATGGATGCATGAATAAATGGATGGTTGGATGGTGAATGTGTATATGGCAATATTTGGATCTATTGGGTTGTCAGGAAAGCAATGATGTATCTTTGCATAGAAAAATATGTCATGACTTTCTCAATAACCTAATATAATTTCTTATTGTGGACTTAAACTATGTAAGACTATTAGAGGTTTGGTTTTGGTCAGGAAAATAAAATACAACTGTTTATCTCATTAAAATTATCTTAATGATTAGATATATATCACTAAATAGATGTACCATATAAATTCTGTTGTAAGTTAAACATGGTAAAAGGGCTATAATCTATGCATCAGTTCTGTTCCTCCCAATGATCACATGTAAACAGTATTGTTATTTTGAAGATTGAGAATCAAAGCTTTTTAAAGTAAATCAAACTTCTTAAGTTCCTATAGATAATATGTGGTGAAAGTGGGTATTAAAATTGGAATGATCTCCAAAGTCATTATTCTTTCTGCTAAACCAGGACAGGTTTATGTAAACTGTTGATATTGTGATACTAATATACACCTGTGTTATTTTCAGAATAAACCTCGATTAAATTACTGGTACATTAGTAAGTACATGAAATATTAATATTCATAATAATAACATGTATAGGTTGTAAACTGGTGAATTCTGAGACAGATATGTCTATAAATTTTGGGAGGGCTAGACAATGTACAGAACAGTACAGCACTTGAAAGATTTACTTTGTAAATTACCAGAATCCATACAAATATACATAAATCCAGGTATCTTGCTTCTGATCAATCTAATTATTTCAACATTAGAATCCATATTCCTATTTTCACTAACAATTATGAGTGAAAGCTTGACCTACTCATTTTTTGTTTGTGTTTTGGTTTTTCTGCTATAGGACTCATGCACTTGTTGTAGAGACAGTGAAAGACAGAAAGTGATAAATGACCCCCAGGAGGGATGGACATGTTGCAATCAGTCTCTTCTCCTCTACTCTCCTTCAGGATTTTGGGCACACACACACACACACACACACACACCAGCATGAGTTTCAAGCCACTGGGTGCAGGACTTGAACCATGGTTGACCACATAGGAGTTCAGCACATTGACCACTATGCTACCCGCTGGTCCCAACTTAGTGCCTTTTAAATGAGATTATCACCCACCAGTTCACTATATGCCAACAGGCTAGTTTATTTAGATAGTCTAGTAAGTGTGGACATTTGCATTTGAAACTAATCAAATACTTTATCTAAGAAATTGATTTTTCTTTTTTAGAAGCTAAGGAAATTTAATTTTTCTTCATTTTTCTGTGCAATTGAGTTCTATCAAATGGCTGCAAAATGTAAAAAGGGAAAAGGGTTTCTGAAGATGACAGCCTCTTCCAGCCTCTAATGGCACTGTATCAACTGTTATTACCAGAGTTCGAAACACTCTCTACTGCAAAAATTACAGTTAATGTGAAAATGAAGTAATAACATTACTTTTAATCACTGAAGATAAATTTACATCTAGTTCCATGATACTGATAAATGCTTGATTAAGCTATAATAACATACAATTGAGAGGGAGAAAAAAAATCTAAGCTAATCATCGTCTAAAACCCCAGATTGAGTTTTAGTTTATAGTAATGTTCACTTTAGAAAAACTTTAACATATTCTCTTCAGTTGGAAAGGAATTAAAAGGAGAAGAAAAGCAAACAAGCTAACTAATTCTGAGGTCAGTATGTTTATTGTATTTTTGTTTCCAGTGACATGAGGCTAGTTTGATGAGATAAGAAAAAAAATTAATATAATTTCAAAGTTATATGTGTTGTTTTGCTTATGACTGTAAAAGACTCAGAATAGGAGGGTGCATGTATGGAAACCTAACCTAATTTAGTTATCAGGGGGTAAGTGATAATCAAAGCACATCTGTGAGTTTGCCTTCAATATTTTTAAGAGTAGACTGAGATATAAATAATGAATCTGTGAGACTCTTTCCATCATGTAAAAGGAATAGTCTTTGTCATCTGATCTCCTACATAAAAGGAGACCGAAGAGAATTTAGTCAGTAAATCAAGAGCTTTCTTATTGGAAAACCGGTTAAACTAGACTTTTTCCAAATATTAGCTCTGTAAGCTAGTTATGTCTCTTACCTTCAGTGTAGCTGTGAGTCCTACCACATGTGATGATAGGAGCATGCGTGCATGTCATCTGAGTTCTTCTGATTATAAAGACAGCAAATACTAAACAATATTTTAAATACAACGTTACCAGCATTACCTTGTTATTCAATAAATTCACAACTACCCAGGACTGGACATATAAAATACAGAGATGTTACCCAGTTGTTCCAATCATCATTGTATATTTACATGAAGTTGTACCATACACATAATTTTAGGATTCATTAAATCATAGCTTAAAATGTATAGAAAATATTACTATCATAAGCAATAAACTTATTAATTTATTGATTCTTTGAATCAGAGGCCCATTGTGAATTCAGAGAATAATACCTCTGGGAATATTGGCTATATATGTGTACCTAAGACACAGGGTACCATGATGCCAGTAAAAAAATTACTTGGATTTACTTAGATATGCACAATTACACCCTCACCAAAAGGGCATTAAAACCCATCAAGTTCAATTATTATTCCCTTTTTCTACATTGTGTGTACTTTTGATAAATATTTCTGCAGTGTATGTATAACATCTCAAGTAATAAAGATAATTTTGAATTTATTATTCCTGTATGTTAAAGAGAAATAAATCATTTTGGCATTCAATATCAAAGACTTATTGTTCACTAATTCATACCTTTAAAAATATTGACATAAGATTTATATCCTTAGCTATACATTTATCTATGTCATATAGCTAAATAGCTAACATGTACTTACTTTTGCATTGCACGTTGCACTAAGAGTTTATTGCACACTATTCACAAGTAACTCCATTTGGTATGAGGCATCTGCAAATAAATAAATTTAAATAACCTATTAATATTTAGTAGGCAAGAGATTCAGGATTTTATCTGCACCCAACACATATAGAAGAACAATATATTATCTCAGGAAAATATAAGTTTACACAAATACACACAAATAAATTTACAAAGACATAGACATATGTACAAAGATATTCACTCAAATTGAAATGCACATGAGAATAACTACATTAGTAAAAAAGTACAAATTAATATAAAATAATTGAGATTATACATTGGGTTATCAGAATAGTCATGATGTATTTTTGCATAGGAAAACAGAAAAATATGTCATGAGTTTTACAATAGCCCAATAAAATGAACATAATATACCAGTGTATATAGAGGGGGTAATTTCCCAAATTATCATTATTAAGCAGAGTTCTAGTATCAAACTCATAATCTTGCCTTCAACCTTCGTTACCTCTTTCTAAAAATTCAATTTCTATTATTATGATGACAATTTTACTGTTCATCCATATAGGTATTCATAATTTTTATTAATTTTCTACCTCTCCACTTTCCATATTCATTTTTTTTCTATATGCAACATTTTTTTTTTGTCGAGGCAAAAACCTCTTCTCTATTTTGTGGATAGTTACTCACAGTTGCTTGTTTTGTGATATTTTCAAAAAGTTCTTTGGTCTTTAGAGAATCCTTGCTAATGTATTAGCTGATGAGTTTAAATTACTGCTTCTTATAGAAAAATTTTCACATTAATTAGGCTAAAACAATTTAAGAGCTAAATACATATGTATTTTTACTCTTGACAACATTTTCATCAAAATTTGTGTTGAATCTTGAACATTTCCACTATCTTTTCACAGTTGCTCATCAAGATTTATTTCACTTTTTGGGAAGCAGCAGTTAGCTTAATGGCTACGTCGCTGGACTCCCACATAGTCGACCACGGTTCGCGTCCCGGACCCGGTGGCTTAAAACTCACGCCCGGCGCGTGTGCGTGCGTGCCCAAGATCCCGAGAGGAGAATGGAGGAGAAGGGATTGCGGTGTGACCATCCCCCCTGGGGGGTGATTTCTCGCTTTCTGTCTCTCTGTCTCTCTCTGTCTGGCGAGTGCATGAGCCCTATAGTGAAAACCTCTCAAAAAAAAAAAAGATTTATTTCACTTCTTTATTGAATTTATTATCTTTTATTTGACAAGAAAGAATATCCCTGGCAGATCATTTTTGAGAAGATATGTACTTTACTCTGTAAGACTTGACTGTCTACATGCATATATGTCCTATGTTGTCTATTCTGGAACAATGAGCATTAGAGAATGAAATCAACCCATCAAATTCTATACTAATTTGAGACCATCCTTTTATTAATGATAGAAAAAGCTTATTTAATGGAAAATGATACCAAATGGTGGTGAATATAATATTCAAAATGTTTAGAAATGAATTTATAGCTGACTGCAGTTCAAGTCCCAGACCTGTTGGCTTGAAAATCACTGTGGGCACATGTTTGTGCATATCCAAATCCTAAGAGGATAATGGAGGTGAAGGGATTGTGGTATGGCCATCCTCTCTGGGAAGTAATTTCTCACTTTCCCTCTCTCTCTCTCTGCAAAATAAAAAAAGAGAGAGAGAGAGAGAAAGAGAGAGCGAGCATGTGTGTATAAGAATAATAACATGAAGAAGAAAAGATATAGGTGTCCTTAGATAATATGAGTGGTGAATATGAAGATGAGTCTATATTTGTTTGATGTAACTGTTTTGCCAGTGTTTCAAGGGATTTTATATTCCATATTGTCTTCTGCAAAAGTATCTCCTTTATTTTACCTTTTATAAAAGTAATACTGTGATTGAAATTCATTCTGGATGAGAGAAATGCTTTCAAATATTGGAGAAATTATGTTTATAAGATCAGGAGACCTCATGTTTTGAAATTTTATGTTTTCTTCAAATATTTTGCTGTAGACAGAAGTACAATCTGTAAAAGCCTATAAACTTCTTATTCAAATGCGAGTTGCAGGTATGGTGCACATACTGCTGACTTCAAAGCCAAGAGCAGTGTAATGAAACTGTCATGCTTCAGAGGGAGAAATTTCAACAACCTATACTTTTGTATAGGGTTTATGCTCTGTGAGTTTTGTGGACCTTTAATACCTCAGTCATTTACAATACTTGGAGCAATCCTAGAGAAACATCTTCCAACACTGGGAAGGAAACTATGTATATTGAAGGAATAATAACTCAAACTTGCTAGCTGTACATCTAACTCCTATGTCAACTACCTCTATTAACCTTTGGCAGGCAGAAATTATTCTCTGTCTCAATGTCATCGCTTGTCAAAAATGATTAACATATGCATATTACAGCATGAAGCACTTGAGAGAATTAATTCTAAGGTACAAAATGCTTCAAGGTTTTTTTATGACCTGATACGTGAAGTTTTCAGCTTTTAGTTCCACACAGTTTACTATATTAATAATAATAATAATAATAAAACATGTAAGAACCAAAAATATACTGCTAAGTTCAAAAACAAACAACAAAGGGGATTTCACTTCTTGGATGAGATCCTGAAGAGATCCTGTACCCACCTCCCTAGCAAAGCAAGCAAAGTTCCAAAACACAAACAAGTAAATAAAACAACCCCTTAAAGTCTCTTGAAATTGTACTAAGATAAAAAAAGAAAAAAAGTAAAGAAACACATATTCAAGAATATCTAAAACTCAGACTGACAAGAATCTGTGGTATATGAGACATGTACTATTTGCTATTTGTTCCCATAGCTAAGTTTGATGAAAGCTCCACTCCTCATGGGTGTATGGGATGGTGTGGTCAAGGAAATGGAGATTCACCTCTCCTTTCTTTCAAATAAAGGCATATTACATCTTACTGGGAGCTCAAGTTGCCAGCATTTCTCTCTTCTCCAGCTGTCAGTTGAAAAGCGAAATTCCTAGGGTGTATAACTAAGAAGTTAAGAGCTTTCTCTAACAATTTATTCTCATAGAACAGTGGCTTTACCTTAGTCATGGAAGACTAAGAAAACTGATGCCCCAGCACCTTTTTCCAACTGAATCTTAGTGGTTACATGCATGCAGAAGCAAGCCAAGAAGACCAGAGATTTCTGTCCTTTTAGAACCAAGGTTAGCATCTTAGAAAGTTTACTTGAAAAGAGGCAGTCTACAAGAAAAAAGACTATGAAACTCTCACCAAATGAACTGACATTACTTAGAGTGTGGAGAAATTAAAGCTCATGAACTCTCTCTAACAATAGTGCCTCTTAATTAAGAGCCATGAGTTTTACTCCTATAGGGTTTGGTAGCTCAGCAGAAAGTAAAGAAAAATGAAAGAACTACAGAGAAATACGGGTTATCTTTAAGCTCACAAACATTGTGTAGTGGTAGTACAGTGAGAGTAGGAGAAAGAGGAACAGAATAAATATTTAAAACAAGGGTTGGAAATTTCTGAAATTTGTTGAAAAGCTATAATATAAGCATTCAAGGACTTCAGTGAACTTCAAGGCTAAAGCAAAGAGATCCATACTCAGACACATCACACTGAAAGTCAGTGATGAAGAGGAAATCCCAAAAGAGCAAGAGAAATGACTTGTTACAGGCAAGAGAACTCCAATAAAATTAGCAGCTGATCCATTATCGAAAACAACAGAGGCCAAAGGTAGTAGGATGACATAATTATTCTATCTTGTTTATATTACACGGTATCTATAAATCAATTTAAAATTCATAGATTTTTTTAATTCTACAAATTCAAATTTTCTTTGAACTCTTCTAAAGACTTCTTTTTTAAAAAAATGTTTATTTTTCAACTCCAAAATTTACATTTTAAAAAAATCTATCTTTTCATCAATATTTCCTATATGATAAAACATTGTCTTCATACCTTTACTTTTTGGCATGACTTCCTTAACTTTTTTAGAATCATAGAAGTAATGACTATTTGGAAGTCTTTGTATGATAAATCTGACATTGGGTCCCTCTCATGGGGCTCCACTATGAGAGGATGATGTACAGAAGTCCATAGCTAGAAATAGGATTCCCAGTATCAAATCCTACATATCAAGAGGTAATGGGTCAGAATTCATCACGTCACAAGTAGAAGATTTATTTTTTAAATTTTACCAGAGTGTGCATGTAGTCACCAGAGAGATGGGGGAGGAGGAATAAGAGAGAGAGAGAGAGGAGAGAGGAGAGAGGAGAGAGAGAGAGAGAGAGAGAGAGAGCGAGAAAGCACCTCCCATTGGGAATTGTTACACCATGATACCTTTTCCTCTATTTCTACCTCCTTTCAGGATTCTGTGCATACATGCACACATGCCTGAAATATTTTTCAAGCTGCTGGATCCAGGTCCAGTATTTGTACAATGGGCCCTGTGGAATCCACTCACCCTAACTGCCATGCCATTGGCTGGTTTATTAGAAGTATTATTAAGTAGAGACACTAACAGAAAAATTTATCTAGTACCAGTAATCCCATGTGCTCTGTAAAGATAACACATTCTGACTCTTCAAAGATATATTGTCTTTACATCCCAGGTCATGAACAACTCTCTTGAAGAGAAAAATACTTTAAAAATTCAATAAATTAAGTTATGTATCTCATAACACTATTTGAATCAAAAGCGGACCCCATATATTACTGTGATCTCATAAGATCTCATAAGATTATAATGGAGCTGAAAAATTCCTATCATTTAAGGAAGTCTTAACTAGTCTAACCTTGTAGCATGACACGTTACTCACGTGTTTGTAGTGGCACTCATATAAACAAACCTACCGTGCTGCCATTTGTATTAAAGTATAGCACATACAATTGTATATGGTACATAATACTTGGTAATTACAGTAAATAGGTTACATTTATGAATTTACCATATTATATTTTTACCTTTATTTTAAAGTGTGCTTCTCCTAATGAAATAAATAAAAACTTTTCTATTAAATAATATACTGTGCCATGCCAAGAGTATTTTTGTGCTTCTCTACCTCTTGTGTTTACATCTCTTGATTGCATCATTTTCTCTTGAGCTTGATTTAATCGCACACTGTTTTGTTCATCATGGCCCCTGAGCATACAAACTCTACTGCTTATGTTGCCAGTAAAAGGTCATGTTGAGTGACTGATTTGTGAACATAATTAAAAGTGATTAAAAACTACAAAGGTGGAAAATCAGTGATGGTGCTCACCAGTCAGTCAGACATGACCCATTCCACCATAGCTATGATCTTGAAGAACAAGAGCAAAGTGAAGGACTCTACTAAAGTGTTTGCTTTACTGAACGCAACAAGACAAACACAATTTTGAGAAAAGACAATATAAGATATGAAGAAATTTTTTAATACCTGGATTTAAGATCAGATACAGAATCTTATCCCTCTCAGCACCGTGACAATCATGGACAAAGCAAAAAGTTTGTTTGCAATGTTGAAAGAAAAAGCTGGGCCCAACTAAGATGTTGAATGTACTGCTAACATTCTATAGTGTGAATGACTCAAGAGCTGTTGGGACTAGCAGATGGCATAATGACTACATCATTGGATTCCCACATGGCTGACCGCAGTCTGAGTCCCAAACCTGGTGGCTTGAAACTCAGGTCAGGCATGTATGTGTGTGTGTCCAAAACCCTGAGAGGACAGTGGCATGCCTATCCTCCCCATCCCCTGAGGTGATTTCTCTCTTTGTCTTTCCAGCAAGTGCACATGCCCTACTGCAAAAATCTCTCTCTCTCTCTCAAAAAAAAGCTGTTATTTATTACATAATGTTACAGTGAGTGGTGAATCTGCAAATGCTGATGTAAAGGCAGCTGAAGAAATATTGGGAACTCTAGACAAGCTGATTATGGAGGAAAATTGCTTGCCAGAGAACATCTTCCATATGAATGAAATCTCCCTATTCTGGAAATGGATGTCTAAAGGGACTTTCATCCACAAGAAGACCAACTAAATGCCAAGTTTAAAGGCTTTAAAAACACAAAATAACAGTATTGCTTGAGAGCAGTGTGGCATGGTACAAATCGGAACCCTTTGCAATCTGGCACAGTGAGAAACTCTGGGCTTTTAAGCATATTGCCAGAGTACTACAAGAGCAATCAGTCATTAATGACCCATTCATCTTGCAGGATGCCTTCCTGAACAGCTATCCCAGGTAAATGAAGAAATACTGTTTGGAGAATAAAATGCTTTTCACCGTGTTGGTTATTGTTGGTAATGCGCCTTCACATACTCCTTTTATTGGTGATCGTCATCCCAATAGCAAAGTGGTATTTCTTCCTTCAAACACCACCAATTAATGGACTAAAGAGTTAAAAGTCTCTAAGCCTATAAATTGAATACCTCAACAGCTCAAGCTATTGCTGCAACTGAGGAATACACTGAGAAGACATGATGAAATTCTGGAAGGATTATGATATCTATGACTGCATTAACCTTGCTTGCACTTGGAGTGATGTCACCAACTGTTGTAGAATTGGAATCTGGAAGAAGACATTCAAGAGGTTTGTCCATGACTTCAAAAGGCTTGACAAGGATGATAAGGTTGCAAAAATAAAGAAGAATGTGGGTAAGCTGATGATTCTAACCTGGATGTGGGTAAAGAAATACTGAGGAGCTCCTAGAAATGGTTTCTGAAGAGTTGACTAATGGGAAATTGTTGGATCTGGACAGGAACACATAACCGAAGAAGAGGCAAAAGTAAAGATAATTACATGAAAAGAAAAAAAAATACTCATTGCAATTTATAGTGAAGGGTTTAGCAGAAGCTTTTGCAGACGTTAACAAGGTCCTTCAATTTCTTGAAAACATGAACTCCATTACCAAAAGGTTCTCATTAATAGAGAAGAATGACCATGGTGCAATATGTGTTTACAAGCAAATCTATGATAAAACAACAACAAAAGAAAACCAAAGAAACCTCCATGGACGTTTTTCTAAAAAGAGTGATACCTCTTCTAGAAGAACTTGATGATGTTATTCAGGATGAGAAGTATTACAAAGAAGGCATTGTTATCTTAGGAGATAACAGGTCCATGGGTGTTATTGTCCCTGAAGACCTTTTGGTGGGACAATATGCTGAGGTGGAATACTAAATTTATGACCCTGACTCAGTATGGACGTAGGCTAATGTGTTCATTTTTGTCTTTGTTTTTAACAACGAAGTTTAAAAAATACAACAAAAATAATATAGTATTTTATAAAATGGAAAAAGTTTACAGAATAAGAATATAAAGAAAGAAAATATGTGTAGCTGTAACAATATGTTTTCTTTGCCAGAGTGTGATTTTGATTACCAGAGAAAGACAAAGAGGGAGAGATTAGAGGAAGAAAGAATCCTTCCCAATAGGTCATGGTTATACTGCAATCCCTTTCCCTCCATCTCTCTCTCCTTTCAAGACTTTGGGCACACATGTATAGACTCAGTATGCTTCTCAAGCTACTAGGTTAGAGACTCAAACTGTGCTATTGGTCATGTGGGATCTGAGTCTTTTAACCACTAGGCCATGGGGTTAACCCTGTGTTTGTTTTTAAACTATCATTATAAAAGAGTCAAAAAGTTTTAATAAAATTAAAAGTTTATAAAATAAAAAGTTACAGTAGCTATTTTTGAAGAAAGAATAATTTTAAAATAAATTTAGTGTAGTCAAAGTGTCCAGTCTTAAGGTGGTTATACAGTAATGTCCTAAGCCTCATATTCATTCACTCAATAAGTGACTCACCCAGAACAACTTCCAGTCCTGAAAGTTCCATTCATAGTAAATGTTCTATATAAGTATACTATTTTTATTTTTATATTGTACTTTTTCTATGCTTATATACACAAATACTTGCCATTGTATTGTTATTTTCTATACTATTGAGCACAGCAAAATGTCATACTGGTTTATAGCCTAGGAATAGTAAGCTATATCTTCTAAGTTTGTGTAATACACTCTATGTGTTTGCACAGTGATGAAGTTGCTTAATGACACATTTTTCAGACACATTATATTCTATAGTTAAGAAACATGCCACTGTAACTTTTATTCATGTATTGAATACGGATATACTATTAAATCTGATAAAACACAAAAGGTAACAGATCACCAGTAACTTTCTAGCTACCACTACCAACAAATGTAGTTGGTATACAGTATAGAAGAATCAAAAAAATTCTGTGATAATTTTCCAAGGTGTTTTTATGACTTCTGTTTAGCTCAGAGATCGTGGAGGATGACCTATTTGGTTTAGCACAAATTGACCCTCTCCATTGCACTCTATTGTTCAACAATTATTGTCTAGTTTTGGTGCTCAATTGTTGCCTGTTATCTATCACTTCCCAAGAACTTTGCTTAGAATCTATTTAGTGATATTCCTCTTTTTTTTTTTTTTGACAGAGTTTTGCTATGGGCATGAGTGCTAGCTGGAGAGACAAAGAGAGACAGGGAGACAGAAAACAAGAAATCACCCCATCCCCAAGCGGGATGGTCACATTGTAACCCCTTCTCCTCCATTCTCCTCTTAGGATTTTGGGCACACATGTACACATGTCCACCATTAGTTTTAAGCTGTCGTGTCGGGGAGTTGAACTGTGGTCTATTACAGGGGAGTCCAGCGACATAACCATTATGCCCTCTGCTGGTCCTGATATTCCTCCATTTTAATTATTCTAATGATTTCTACTATAAACTTTCCTGTTTGGACTATCCTCAGATGCCTCCAAGCTGACTCATTTTTTTCTTCCTCAGATACGTGATAACTTTCCTGTTACTCCTCTATTACTTAAAACTTACTGAAGTATACTCTTATTTGAGTTTTGTTCATGTCTGTCTATTGCTGTAAATTACAAATGTATGGAAAGTAGGACCAGATTTTTTTTTAATTTTGATTCTAGAAAGAATATTTTATTATGTGTGTGATTTTTCTCCAATAGCTGTTAGTGATTTTGTCTGCAGGAATTTTATTTACAAGTTAGATTTATTTTATACATAAAGCAGACATATTTTTAGTGAATTTGTTTAGAAATCTCTGAACCATTCATTCATTAAGAAGTTATCACATTCTCAATCATTCATGGAGGACAGGAAACCTGGATACCCTAAACCAGCAGCTACTATACATAAATGAGCCAGACACTGTTTTTTATTTTTTTCTTAAACCTGGTAAATGTTTAATTTAAAAAGCTGATTTATACCTGTGATATAGCTGAAGTGAATATCATGTTTTCAAATACCTATGCAAATTAAAATGTGTGTGTGTGTGTGTGTTTGTTTGTTCCCCCCTCCCCCCGCCCCCGGTGTTACCACCTAGAAACCCTATCCTTCCTCTTTCTTTCATCTTTTTCCCTCTTCCTCTTTTTCCTCTTTCTCCTTTTTTAAAATGTTGTTATTCTTATTATTATTATTTTTATACATTCAATTGCTATACATCATTCGGCTTGCAAAGAGAATTTACACAACATGAAATACATCTCAGACCAGTTCAGTTGAGAATACTGTACAAATTATTATCCACAGATAATAAACCATTCATTACTGTGTCCCACAAGTGTCTTGTCTCTCTCTTTTCCCTCCTAATTTAGTAAGACCAGTTCTTTTCCCATCATATATGTTACAGAAATCTGCCACGTATCAAAGCAAAAGAGTAAACATTGAAAGTTCAGGATGAAATTAGAAATGCTAGACAAATAAAAAAAAATTATAGTCACTTGCTCTATTTAGGTATCCCACAATTGTCAGGAAGACTTGCAGTATTAACAATGAATACCTTGTTATTGTTAGTAAGTAGAGAAAGTGGGGAAAATTCCCTAGGAGGATGGCCATGTTACAATCTCTTCTCTTTCCTCCTCCCAGCATCTTGGGCATGTATGTACATGCACCCAGCATTATTTTCACTGTACAAATTATTATCCACAGATAATAAACCATTCATTACTGTGTCCCACAAGTGTCTTGTCTCTCTCTTTTCCCTCCTAATTTAGTAAGACCAGTTCTTTTCCCATCATATATGTTACAGAAATCTGCCACGTATCAAAGCAAAAGAGTAAACATTGAAAGTTCAGGATGAAATTAGAAATGCTAGACAAATAAAAAAAAATTATAGTCACTTGCTCTATTTAGGTATCCCACAATTGTCAGGAAGACTTGCAGTATTAACAATGAATACCTTGTTATTGTTAGTAAGTAGAGAAAGTGGGGAAAATTCCCTAGGAGGATGGCCATGTTACAATCTCTTCTCTTTCCTCCTCCCAGCATCTTGGGCATGTATGTACATGCACCCAGCATTATTTTCAAGCCACCAGGTCTGGGATTTGAACCACAGTAGACTATATGAGAGTCCAATGATGTAACCACTATTGCATCTGCAGGAGAAACTATATTTTGAGTACCCATACGAGTATTTCAGCTTTCACTTTTGGTACTGAGCAATTCAATTTCTAGATAGTAGATTTTGCCCAACTATAAGTTAAACATAAGTAATATGTACTTAGAATGTTTCTCATCAAAATTAATGAGTGAAAGTGGTAAAAGTCATAGTTCAATATCTGAATTAATCACTATCACTTAACTTTGTTAAAAATCTTTGATGATATCATCTTAGAAGAGTTCAATATTAAAAACAGTCATTTATTATTTATAAAAGACATAAAATATATACAAAACATATATAAAAATAATGATAAATATATAAGTACAAATATCATGAGGTTACATTTAATTATCTGTACTTTTTGATCACATTAAAGTGAAGAGATCTTGTAATGTAGTTATTAAATATAAGATTTTAAAACCAGATGGCTGGATGTAAAAGCTGGCTCTCCCATCTACCAACTTTGTGACCTGGGGGTGAGTCACCTAAACTCTGAAACTCAGTGTCCTCATCTATACAATGAGCATATTATTAGAACTTGTCCCATGGTACATTCTTGAAAATTAAATGATGTAAGTTTAATTTGGTGCTTTGGATGTAATGTCCATACTCAATAGATACTCGGTGTTTCTAGTGTACTCACTTACCCAGTGAGGAAACAGGTCAGTTAAGCATCTTGCCTATGTTCCTACAGGTAGAAATGATCAAAATTGAGATTTTAATTTTATTCTGTCTAATTCTATATACTTCTCCTGCAACATGCAGCCAGTCATATTCTGCTGATTTATCTTTCTCATTTATGGGGTTTCTCTTTCTGTCCTTTCATATCTGTTTGATACCTACTGACTATCTTCTAGTACAGAAAGTTTTGTGAGTAACCAATGAAACAATTCGGATATCTATATGAAATTATTTAAACTCACTTTTAATTAGTTCAGTACAAAAATTAAAATTGAGACTATTAAAAGTGTCTCTGTGAGGATAAAATGATGGAAGAATGATGTTAATGTAATCTACATTGACAGCAAGCATAGTTATTAGGATCCATTATAAAAATATGCATGAAACTTGCATATGGATAGTTTTCTTTAATAAAATAACATTAACTGGTAATTAAATAGTGATTCTTGCATTTAATATGATTAAAATTTATACATGTAATATCATTTCACCCTTGATAAAAACTTTACAAGGTAAGTTAAAGAAGTGTTATTAGAGCCAGTAACAAAACCAAGGCTCAGAGAATTAACTTGGATTAGACTACTGTTAGAGAGGCTAATCCAACTTACTGTGGTAGAGCTGGATTTGCACCCAAGCTGTCCTACTGAAGAAGGGCACTCTCCTGAGCAACACTGTTACTCAGTTCAGGTACTTTCAGTATGAAATCAGAATGCTTTTGTTTCAATTTCAGTGTACTTATTTCCTCCAAACTGATGTTTACTTCAAAAACAGAAAAATAGTGGCACTTGAAATAAAGAGCAATCATTGTTTTTAATGCTGGACATCATGCTTATTTAATGTTGACATAAGGAAGACAGACTAGTGTAGGGTGAATGATTGCTATTCTGAATGTTCTATAGGGCACCTGTGTATGTCAAATAGCACTTCAACTGTGTGGGCTTCATATGGACACTTAAAGAATAAACCATGACATACACTGATAAAATGGGAAGATTGTTTCCCTGTGTTTTTTCCTTCTCTATGAGAAATATTTTCATGTCATCACCCAGACATTGCACAATGACTTATTTGCATCCTTTCTACCAATAGCCTTTCTACACATGTATTAAAACCTTGTTTTTTTTTTTTTTTTAAAAAAAAGGAAGGAACAATGATAAGAAAATAACACCCCATGTGATATGTCCTCAACCCTGAAGATCCAATGGTATGGAAAGGAAAGTATGATTTGCTTGTCAGCGCACCAAAGGTTCTGCTTATCAGAAAAAAGTATCAGACAGCTGACTGGAGATGACTCATCAACCCTGACCATCCCCAAGGGGCGGAAAATCACTTTATCAAAATGACAGTCAGATAGGCTGTGTGCTCTTCTCCTCTATGATTTCTATGCCATGGCTTTACAGTTTTCTAGTCAAGATCACTTTGTCTTGTCACTCTCTGTTCTATCAATACAATCTCTGTTTCTATTTATACCTACAGGTTATCCATTCTGAAACACACAGATGATATAAACACCAACAAATCATTAGATACATCTGTGACAACTCCTGTGACTATGTGGAAGATAGGATAGAAAAATAAAAGATAGCAATATCTTATCTTTATACCTTATAATCACGTCAGAGAATATGGGGGTTAACAGTTCAGGCTCTGGGTCTGAATCCTTTCTCTTTTGCTCACTAGGTATATGTCTGTAGAGAACTTAACTTGTCATTTCCTTCTAGGACTTGAATCACAGTCAGCCATATGGAAGTTCACAATGTAACCATTATACCATCTACTTGTCCCAGAGCTAAAGTTTTCACTAGATTTTTCCGTTCAGGTTTCATCGACAGTACATTTTGTAATTAAAAATGCACTGGTCTCTTTTAACAAATAATCACTTAACCAGCCTCCATATAAATCACATTACCTTTAATAACATCATGTTCTGACCAGCTGATGACATGGAGGTTAAAGCAACTGGATCCCATTGGGCTGACTATGCGGTTTGAATAACAGACTCAGCAGCTAGAAAAGCATACCAGGCCAATGTGTGTGCATGCCTAAAGTCCTGAGAGAAAATGGAGGAGAAAGAATGGAAGTGTGGTCCTATCTCCTGGGTGGGGAGGCATTTTCACTTTCCTCTCTTTCTCTATCTTTCTCTCTCTGTCTCCCACAAGCACACATTTCCTATGGCAAAAACAAAAAACAACAAAAATATGCTCAATCTCAGTAGCTATCAGTTCATCCGTGTCCTAACTGTATGCAAAAGTTGAAATGATGTATAGAATTATAAAACATTTATGTTGCAAATAATTTTAGAAATCCTATTTTTTTATTTAGTTATTTTGCCATAGGGCATGTGCACTTACCAGAGAGAGACAGACAGAGGGAAAGTGAGAAATCACCCCCTAGAGGAATGGCCATGCTGCAATACCTTCCCCTCCATTCTATTTCCTATGGCAAAAACAAAAAACAACAAAAATATGCTCAATCTCAGTAGCTATCAGTTCATCCGTGTCCTAACTGTATGCAAAAGTTGAAATGATGTATAGAATTATAAAACATTTATGTTGCAAATAATTTTAGAAATCCTATTTTTTTATTTAGTTATTTTGCCATAGGGCATGTGCACTTACCAGAGAGAGACAGACAGAGGGAAAGTGAGAAATCACCCCCTAGAGGAATGGCCATGCTGCAATACCTTCCCCTCCATTCTCCTCTTGGGATTTTGGGCACATACGCATACATCTGGCATGTTTTTCAGGATGCCAGGTCAGGGATTCGAACAACAGAGTCAGCCATGTGGGTTCTAGCACCTTAATAACCATGCCACCTGTTTGTCAAATTCTAAACTTTTAAAACTTGAGGCTTGACATTTCATAGCCGACTAAATAAAATGACAGAAATTCTTTAATTAAAGTGGATTCATTGTTACAAATTAAAAGATATTATGTCAATGAAAATATTATCTGAATCTTTAAATACAATTTTTTTCCCAGCTGAAATATATGATTATAAAGTAGCCAAAATTCACTGCTTGGTACAAGAATTCAAGAAAGGTTAAAAGTGTGTTCTGCAAGGTGAAGGTATATAAGGTGTGCCAGTTTTAATAAACCACGTACTTTTCTATTCCTAATTTAGTTTTAAGCTCAATAGCTAAGCTTTCTTTACTGTGCTTGAAGCATTTCATTATTAGTATTATTAGTGCCAATGCCTATTTTTATAGTCTTTTCTTCTTACAGGTGCATTTCATAAAGCTGTGGCCCATTTCCCTACCTCTGCAGGTATAACATCTATACCAAAATTCTTAAACAACCCTTTCATATCGTTAGCCCCATTGCACGGCCTCATTAAGAGTCTCTTACCAATTTTATCAAAGTAAATTGAATTTTTATTATATTCAATTTTCTTCTGA
This sequence comes from Tupaia belangeri chinensis, assembly GCF_000334495.1. Classification (NCBI taxonomy): domain Eukaryota; kingdom Metazoa; phylum Chordata; class Mammalia; order Scandentia; family Tupaiidae; genus Tupaia; species Tupaia belangeri. The sequence continues at coordinate 260,783 of NW_006204157.1, read as the reverse complement.
GGTACTGTTTGGACCTAAACAACCTTTTCTTGCTCCCTAATAAAATGTCTCTTTATCTTCTGAACACTGCAATTATGGAGCTGTCTTCTCAACAAATTGTAAAATTAGCAAACAAAAACTTTTTGTAGTTTCAATTTAAATGCCTTCCCTATAAACTGCTTTTTAGCACTAATTAACCAACAGGTACATATAAAAATTAAGGTCTCAGTAATAGTGTTCAGTTAGTTGTGTGTCCTTAAATGTCTCGTTTACTTCCTCTGTAGACTAAGTAAAATATAACATGATGAAAATGTTGATAATTATGATATGAAATGAGAAGTATGAAGACATAAATATTTTAACTTAATATGTAAAAGCCTTAACTGCTCAAATTATTACTGCTTAGCCATTATTTTGATTAGAGCATGTGACATACAGTATCTTTGTAACTATACTAACATGGGGAAGGGGAAAATTACAACACTGTACTTTCTCTTATCCAAATCAGAAAGGTATCCCACTAAATAGTTTCCTATTTATGCTCTCAAACGTTGTGTCTGAAATTTATAAATAAGCTGTTATTTCTTTCAGCCAATACATATTGTTTTCAAATAATTATATCCTTTATTATTTTCTTTATTTTAATTCTATTATTTACTGTAAATACTTTTGAGAAATAATTAAATCTCTTAGAATAACTGCAGATTTAGCTTTTTCTTTTTTTTTGGTGGTGCTTCTCCATCTACTTTTAAAAAATTTTATTTCATTTATTACTTTTATACATTCAATCACATATGTCACTTTGCTTGCAAAGTGAATATTCCAACATGTATACATTTCTCACCATTCCAGTTGAGAATACTATACACATTATCTTCAACAAATAACAACCCATTTCTTTGTCCCATAAATGCCTTGCCTCTCTATTTTTCTCCTTCTGTCCTTCCTCAGACTCTCCTTCACCCATCCTCTCCCCACACTGTATCTGGAATTTATGAACATTTTCTGTTTCTATATCCTCTAGTCGGTCAGTTTCAGCTATGGAGTGCAGACACTAGATATATATATTAAATGAAGACATACAATGTTTCTCTTTCATAGTCTGACTTGCTTCACTCAGCAGTAAATCTTCAGGATTTATCCACTTTGTCAAAAACCAGGGTCTTGATTTTTATGGCTGAATAGTATTCCATAGAGTATATGTGCCACACTTTTTCCATCCATTCCTGTTTGTAGGCATTTGGGTTGATTCCATGTCTTTGCAATTGTGAATAATGCTGCAATAAACATTGATGTGCAAGCACTTTTCCAACTAAGGATTCTTCTGTTCTTGGGTAGATACCGAGGAGTGGATTTCTGGATCGTATGATGGTTCTATTTGTAGATCTTTGAGGAACTTTTTGCCTTGCAGTTGTATCCATTTTGTTTCCTTTTGATTTGATTGTTTTGGGTTTAGATATTTTAATGTGCTGGTATTAGTTGAAAAGTGTACAGGATAGTGGTATCCTCTTGAAGAACTGATTCCTTTTTTTTATTGCAAGAGGGCATATGTGCTTACTAGAGACAGAGAAAGAGAGAGAGAGAGAGAGAGAGAGAGAGAGGAGGAGAGAGAAAATGCACTCGCAATAGGATGTGGTCATTCTGCTCTCCCTTCTCCATTTCTCTATCCTGTCAGGATTTTGGACACATACCCACATGTGCCTGACATAATATGCAAGCCATGGGTGCCAGGATTTGAACCATGGTTGTCCATGTGAAACCCACTCTCTTAACCACTAAGCCACAGAGCTGACCCAAGAATTGACCTTTTTCTTATTGTGAAATAACCATCTTTATCTCTGGTAATATTCATAGCTGTGAAACATTATCGGACATTATGTAGTCACTTCTTTCTTTTAATTAATTTTAGTAAGATATATATTTTTCTGTTCTTTTATCTTTAATTAATTTGTGTCATTACATTATAAGGTGTTTTCCAAAGGCAGAGTCGATCTAATTTGACAAACTTTCACTTTAAATTGAAATATTTAGATGACGTACATATAATTTATCGATACGGTTAAGCTTAAATCTATCTTCTTGTTATTGATTTTCAATATATTTCATGTGTTCTTGCTCTCATTTTACCTTTCTGCCTTCTAGATTGAGAACATTTAAAAATGATCTATTTTATTTTCATTGCTAACTTAGCTACAATCTACCACTGTTTGTTTTGTTATTTTATTAATTGCTTTATGATGAATCTTACACTAATATAATTTCCTTTCTCTCCTCTCAACTTTGTTATTTTTCTTACTCATTTTACTTTTACATATAAACCGTACATAGCATTGCCATTTTTAAAACACTGTGTTATTTACCTTGTAAAGAACTTTAATTAATATGCAAATTGATAATATTCTTTTAAATATTTCTCTTGTTCTTCATCCCTTTTGTATATCCAGATTTCTATCAGGTGTCATCTCTTTCTACCTAAAGAACTGCCTTTAAAATCTCTTTTAAGTCCAGTTTGTTGACAACTTATTATTTCGGTATCTCTAAGTCTCATAAAGTCTTATATTTACTCTGTGTAACATTCTAAGTTCAAAGATTTATTGTTTTAGTACTTTAAATATAATGCTTTTCTTTCTGTTTACATGACTATGATGAGCTATCCCATTATTTTTATCCTTTAATCCTCTCTGCTTAATTTGCCTTATTTCTTAAAATTAAAAAATAATTCTTTACTTATAATTTTATTTATTATTTCCTAATTTGCTATAGGGCATGTACACTCACCAAAGAATAACACACAGAGAAAGAGATAGAGAAAGTTAAAAAGCAAGCCTACAGGTCCAAAACTCAAACCATGGTTGTTCATGCGGGAGTCCAGCACCTTAACCACCATATTACCTGGTGGTCCCCAAAAAGAAATTCTTACTGAAAAAATTTTGTTGTTATCACTGATTTGAGTGACTTTTATTTGTTTGTTTTATTGCCGAAAAATACGTGAGCTCATCAGAGAAAGAGGGAGATAGAACAGAGAGAAAGCACCTCTCGATGGGACATAGTCATGCTGCAGTCCCTTCTTCTCTGTTTCTCCATCCCATTAGGATTTGGGGCATGCATCCATAGTATCTCTCAAGCTGCTGGTCCCAGATTTAAACTGTAATAGAAATGTGGGATCCAGCTCCCTTGACCATTAGGCTATAATGCTTGCCCTTGATTAATGTTTTTATTTTATTTTATATTATTTTTAATTTATTATTTTTTTGAGAGCTTTTCACTATAGGGTGCGTGCGCTCGCCAGACAGAGAAAGACATAGAGACAGAAAGCGAGAAATCACCCCCGAGGGGGGATGGTCACGCTGCAGTCCCTTCTCCTCCATTCTCCTCTAGGGATCTTGGGCACGCACGCACACGTGCCTGGCATGAGTTTTAAGCCACTGGGTCTGGGATGCGAACCACGGTCGACTACGTGGGAGTCCAGCGACATAGCCATTACACTAACTGCTGGTTCCCAGTAATGTTTTTATGAAGAACCTTGGTATGGTTTTCTTTCTGTGTCTTGTGCTTAGGGGTCATTGAGCTTTTCAGAATATTTGGGACCATTCTTTTTTTTTTTTTTTTTTTTTAAGTTTTATATCTTTAATGAAAGTAAGAGAGAGAGAGAAAGACAAGCACCCTCAATAGGGTCTCATGCATTGATCTCCTTGCATTGCCCCCAGTCCTGACCTACTTAGCAAGCCAAAATCATGGACATGTGCCTAGCAAGTACAGGTTAATTCGAGGAATGAACTTGTTATCTTCAAAATGGACCCAGCATTTCTTGAGCTGTGCATCACTGCTGCATCACCATGAAGAAACCGGGGGCAGTATTTCTTTGACTGTTTTTCAGCTCTTCCTGTAGCACTGTGGACATTTCAGAAAGATAGTAATGAACATATGCTCAGATTAGGTAAGAAGAAAAGAATGAGGCTGGCATCTGGAATCAGTTTATCCCTGCAAGCCAAATCACAGACAAGACAGTAAATAAGGAAGAAGGAAGGGTGAATGATAGGAGCAAAATATATTTAAGGCAAAATTTGTGAGTTATGATTAAGCAATCTAAAAAGCTCTGCTAAGATTTTTCTTCTAACTTTTAAATAACTAGATCTCACTAAATTGTTTTGTACATGAAAGTGTTATAACTAAAGGTTTTGGGAAAAAACTACGTTTTATGATTGTCAAATTTCATAAAAGCTATGTATCTGTTTATATTTGTAGTTGAAAAAATTGCCTTGGTGCATCTGGAAATTACTTAGTTGTTAAAAGTAGGCTTCTAACTAGCATTCAAACATCCACAAATTATTAACATGAAATTCTGGACTCCGAGAAATTATCTGGTTTCTTGGAAACATCCCTTCCTTTCTCTTACAGGTCAACACCACACCAAGTGTATTCTGATAGTTTCTCTACTTTTGACACTTGGTTCTGGCATCATACAGGTGCTTCCTATAACAGGTGTCTACTGCTTCCTATTTTCCCTGACTGAGAAAAATCACATTTTCTGAGTATACCTACATAAAGAAAATCAAGACTTCAGGCCATGGGGAAACAAAGGTTGTAGCTATAAATACTCTGGATTGGCCAAAACATTTAATTTCCCTAAAGATTAAAAAAAAAATGTTTTAGAGGTGTTTTTTGACTTAGGAAAGGCATTTTTGCCAAGGGGGGGGGGAGAGATTAAGAGGGAACGTGAGGAATCACCCCCCAGGGGAATGGCCAGGCTAGAATCCCTTCTCCACTCTCCTCCCAGGACCTTGGGTACTGCGCACACATGCACCCCTTGTACATTTCAAGCCAATGTTCTGGGACTCGAATTGCAGTTAGCCATGCGAGTCCAGCCATGTAACTGCTATGCCATCTGCTGGCCCCAGAAGAAAGGCTTCCCTGTCCAGGAACCAAATGCAGGCTGTGACAGAGTCCTAAATCCTAACCAGTAGATTACCTGGGAGCATGTCCTTAAAGTTTTAAATAAGTCAGTAATGCAATCAAGTTTTGTTCTAACTAAATATTTACATATATGTAATAAGCCGTATCTGTTTCCCACTGACATCCTGCCTCTCTATATGTTCTCTTGCTATCTTTCTCTATCCTCTTCTCTTCACTCCCCCCATTCCACAAAGTCTTATGCTCGTTAAGTACCTTCACTGCTTTTATGTCCTCCAATATTTCACTCTCTACCAGAGTGTGGATAGTTGGTATATATTAAGTGGATACATACAATATCTTTCTTTCATAGCCTGGCTTACTTCACTCAGCAATAGATCCTCCATATCTGACTACTTTCTATCAAATGCCAGGGTCTTATTATTTTTTATGGCTGAGTAGTATTCCATAGAGTATATATACCACATTTTTCCAGTCCATTCATCAGTTTGTGGACATTTAGGTTGGTTCCATGTCTTAGCAATTGTGAATAATGCTGCAATAAACATTGATGTGCAAGCACTTTTCTGACTGAGCGTTCTCCTATCCTTTGAGTAGATACCCAGGAGTGGGATTGCTGGATCAAACGGTAGTTCTATTTGTAGATCTTTGAGGAACTTCCATATTGTTCTCCACAGTAGTTGAACCAGTTTATGTTCCCACCAACAGTGTAAGAGGTTTCCCTTTTCACCACATCCCTGCCAGCAAGCATTTTTACAAGCAAAATGAGAAATAGTGATTGTTTAAAAAATAATAATTAGAATAATAATAATGATTGGGAAAAACATTGAAAAGATATTGAATGATGAAGTAGGGAGATTAATGTCTCTGTATTGACTGACATGCATGGCATTCCCTTTTGAAAAAGCAATGTAGTACACTGTAAAGTTATATGTAATCCAATGTAATATAAAGAAGATTGTGATGATAATAAAAATACAAAAAAATTACATATATGTATATACATATGTGTACATGTGTGGATGTATAAACATTTTTTCTTTTTTTTCACAATAGATAGTGTTCAATTATTTCTTGTTTTTGTTAGGATAAGCAAGTAGTGTAGTGGTTGGGATGCTGGACTCCCACATGGCCACCTGTTTGAGTCTTTGATCTGGTAACCTTGTTTCTCACTTTTCCTCTCTCTCTCTCTTTCTGGAGAGCACATGTGCCCTATAAAACATTGAATAATAATAATAATAGTATTATTGAATAAAAATTCTTAAAAAAAACCTTTGAATTTAAAAATAAATAAATAAAATTATACATATTAATCCTAATGGTATTTATAAAGCTTTGTGGTTATTGTTGTTTTTACCAATTCTTATGTAAAGAAGAATAGCACAAGTCTTTAAGAGTAAGGATAGGTGTTATATATCTGGCTTTAAACAAAAAATAAGTTACTCTTAAATTTTTTTCCTAAGAAAAATATTTATCTTCTCTCCTTCCCCAGTAAAAGTTTATTCTTGAACCTTGATAAAGCTGTAGTTAAAGTCTCAGGACAGCCTTTAAAATTTGAGATTAAAGATCTAAATGAGAGACCAGCAGAGGCATAACAATTATATCATTGGACTTCCACGTAGGCCACCATGGTTTGAGTCTCCAACCTGGTGTCTTAAAAAACTCATGCTGGGCATGTGTGCATGCTGCCCAAAATCCCAAGGGGAGAATGGAAGAAAAGTGATTGCAGTGTGGCCATCATCCCTGAAGAGTGATTTCTCACTTTCTGTCTCTCAGTCTCTCTGGTGAGCACATTCCCCTTATAGCAAAAATCTCTCTCAAAACAAACCAACCAACGTAAGTGAAAACACTAGATAATGGTTTAACTAGCATTTCAATGTATGACATTATTTCAGCCTGCTTGATCTATCCAATGTAAGAATTGCCTTTTTATAAATTACACTATTCAGGACCAGCAGTTGGCATAATGGCTGTATTGCTGGACTCCCATGTAGTCGACCACAGTTCGAGTCCCACACCTGGTGGCTTAAACTCATGCCGAGCGAGTGTGTGTGCATGTGTGCCCAAGATCCTGAGAGGAGAATGGAGGAGAAGGGATTGCGGTGTGGCCATCCTCCCTGGTGGGTGATTTCTCACTTTCTTGTCTCTCTGTCTTCCTGGTGAGTGTACATGCCCTATAGCAAAAACTTCTCCAAAAAAAAAAAATAAAATAACTTTATACAATTCATTATTTTTGCATGAGTCCCACTGATATATATATATACTGATATATATATATATATTGATATATATTGATATATATTTTTTTGGGGGGGGGAGATTTTTGCTTTAGGGTGCTTGTGCTCACCAGAGACACAGAAAGCAAGAAATCATCCCCACAAGGGGGATGGCCATGCTGCAATCCCTTTTCCTCCTGGGATCTTGGACAAGTACACACCTGTGCCCGGTGTGAGTTTGAAGCCACCATTTCCAGGACTCAACCATGGTTGGCCATGTGAGAATCCAGCGATGTAACCACTACACCATCTGCTGCCTCCTCCCCCCTCATATTCTCAGTTTTTCATTTATTGCTAGTGCTCAAATGTTTCATATATCTTTGTGTTTTTAAGCGTATAGTGTAGGACCTCAGAAAGAGTAGAACCTCATTAACTATCTGTGGGAAATAAGTTGGTTTTATACTAAATTGATGCCTGCAGTGATTCTAAGGCAGGGCAAGGAGAATCCGCCAGTTATATGATGAACTTTTTCAAACTTTACACATGACCCTAAGTGATCTTAATTGTCCCTATCATAGTAAGCCCAAAGTACCTATGGGAATATGTTATATTCTTCATAGATTGGACTTTGCTCCACATTGAGAAAAAAATGTCTTCAATAAAAAAAAAATGACTTGGAGTTCTAGCTGCATCATTTTTTGAAGATCAGAGATTGTCATGCTACTCAGAATGTCTTCTGTGGGCGAGAGTCAATCCATGAACTATTTGTTGAGTTTGCAACAAATAACAAAAATTGAGAGGAATTGGGGTCAGCAGGTGGTGAGGTGGTTAAGACACTGGACAATTCCACATGACTGACCACAGTTCTAGTCCCAGACCTGGTAGCTTGCTTTCTCACTGTCCTCCCCTCTGTGTGTCTGTTTATCTCTGGTCAAATGACAATAAATGAATGAATAAATAAATTAAATAAATAATTCTTTAAAAGAAGAAAATTGAGAAGAAGTATTTAGAAACTTCACAAATTTGACATTGTCTTGATATCTGTTTGTATATTCTGCTTTTCTTTGTGTCTTATTTTACCATTCAGTTGTTTTTTATTTTATTTCTTAATTCAATCCACATAAAATACCCTGATAATTAAAAATAAATGCATTAGAAAATCACTTACTTTTCATCATAGATAGCTTGAGAAGTGAGCGATAGCATTTATAGTAATAAGGCATTTTCTTGGCATTTGGAACTTGCCACCTCTTATTAATGTTACTATGATTGTTACCATGTAGCATATGGCTAGTGTATTCTTGGGTTGTTTCTCAGAACATGAAGATAGAATATATTTGACTATTAATACATATTTAGTCATGGTCTATTTTATTTGGTTTGTGAAATATCTGATAAGGGATGAGACAGAGAAGAATGTGGAATAAAAACTGCCAACAACATTGCACTGAAATGTACTCTAACCAGGAGCCATCACTCCCTCTGGTCCCGGCCTTCACTTAGCAGGACATGGAGAGGAGGGATGAACCTATGCCACACCACAAGGGTTTTAGCTGTTTAACATTCATGCCCACACCTGCCAACTTTCATACTGAATACTGTTTGCAGTAAGAATAAATCCAAGAGAGTTAGCAATCAAGAAGAAAGAGAGGAAGAGGCTTGTTCTAGTGGTGTAAAGTTTTTAATAATACAATATAATAGAAATGTAATAATTGTTTATTATTCCATCACCCCTTTTTATGTCTCTAATATGGAGGATAGCTGCACCTTCTCAATTCTGAAAGCCAATATAAACAGGTACTTTCTGGTCTATAATTATAAGAGCTTTTTAATATAACATAAGCAAATAATATTTAGATAAGATATGAGTAAAAGGATGAATAATTCATGTATTCTTCTCAATTCTAAACATGAATGGCCAAAAGTCAAATGTGGAGAAAGGCTGAAAGTAGAAGAGAAGATGTTGATGTTATAAGACAGTAGTACAAAAACAAAAAGCATAATTAGGAAGAAAAATCGTTAGCTTTCTGACAATCAATTTTTCTTCATAAGTAGGTGGTAGAATGCATTAAATAAATACTTGGTGTATGTTCCTTCTAGAGAGTGTTTTCATTCCTCTGTCCCTAGAAACATAAGCAGCAGCACCTCTTTACAGAGAGCAGTGTATGTCCATAAAACATATGCTGCCTAGTAGAACATTAGAAAGAGTCTGTTGAAATATCTTCCAGAAAGATAATTTAGTTTAGGCTTTCTGTTTTAATAAGAGTGCACAAAGCATAACGGCAACAATCTCTTTTCTCTTTTAAAGCAAAAGGGAGAAAAAAATAAAGCTGTACTCCAAAGCCCCTTAAAGATATCAGAATTATTTATAAACTTTTATAAACTATGAAATATGCCCTAGTGCTTGTTGTGATTGGAAACTGTTCTCTCCGGAAAAGAGAGAAAAATACACAACAAAGGAAGAAGTGCTATAACCCAAGTCACATTGCACCCGCATACTGATTAGGAGCCCAAGATGCATTTCCAACAAAGCCCATTTAAATCACCCTGTTATTCAACACGGGCTGCCTTAAGTGGGTCACCTTACATGAACCCCAAACTATTACTTGTCAAGAAAAGCAGACAAACGCCTACATATAAGGATGTCTGATCTCAATTGAGCTTAGGATGGCAATTGAGAGTTAACAGACAAAAATATAAGAACGTAAAAGATAAAATCCATGATCTGTCTCACATGGCAACGGTGCATTAAAGACCAGCTTGTCACTCAGGTCAGTCGCCAAATTCCCCAAAGGCGAAGCAGAAGCACAAAACTGTTTGGCACATAGATCACAATACCATAGACACTTTTGCTATACCTGCGTTTCCTGCCCAAAGAGCCATGCCACCAAATTAGGGAGGAGAAGCTTGTCTTTTGAGCAGAAAGCCAAGTATTCTTTTTTTTTTGGAGAGATTTATTTTTTTTTTCTATAGGGCGCGTGCGCTTGCCAGACAGACAGAGAGAGACATAGAGACAGAAAGCGAGAAATCACCCCCCAGGGGGGATGGTCACGCCGCAATCCCTTCTCCTCCATTCTCCTCTTGGGATCTTGGGCACGCACGCACACGCGCCCGACCTGAGTTCTAAGCCACCGGGTCTGAGACGCGAACCGCGGTCAACTACGTGGGAGTCCAGCGACATAGCTATTACGCTAACTGCTGGTTCCCGAAGCTAACTATTCTTACAGGTGTAATGACATTTTAGGAGTTTATTCACAAATGTATTTTGAAAACATTCATAAGGACACGAACATAGAAACAAATATGCCCTTAAGGTTAGACAAACACCACAAACTCTTTGTGAACTATTCTGTCATTCAGATTGGTAAGGGTTGGTGTATTATTTATTTATTGCTGTGTAACAAATTAACCAAAATAAAATGGATTAAAAGCAGCAAAGATTTATTATTTTGGGTAGTTTCTTGAACTCCGTAATCTGGGTCCAGATGAGATAAATGCTTCTTATGAGACTCCAGAGCAACTGTTGACTGAGACTGCTGTCTCATCTGGTCCTTAGCTCTTTGCTAAGGTTCAATGTCCTTACGCTTTTTAGAAGCTCTATTGTTTGATTGAGAGAATTATAGAATTGCATCCTTAGAATTTTGTAATGATTCAGAATATGTAAATAAGACTAAGTACAACTGAAGCCAACCAATGTGTATGGAATACTCTAGCTAACAATAAAAGAATGAATACTTCATTCAATTACACATGGAAAAATCACATGGACATATTCTGGACAGTAAAGCAAACCCATTAAATTTATAAGAATTGAAATTATACAATGTAGGGACTTGTATAGATTCATTGCTTCCTAGTCCTCCTGCTAAGTCTAATGAAAACACTTGGATGTTAATCATAAAACAATACAAGAGTCTGAAATATCAAAAGATGACCTCTTAAGAAGTTTGGGTGCAAGGCAAGCAAGGTTGTTTTCTTTTGCTTCATATACTGCAGCCTGGGTGCTGGAAAAGCCAATGGTGAAGAGCAAAAAACTGCAAGAAAAACCTACAATCAGAAAAGGAGCAACCTGGCAAGAGAGAAACATTTAGACAGACAACAGTCACCCTACTTCAACCACATACCACAGAAAAAAACTGCAACCTCATACCCAAACTGTTAGCAAAGTGAAGAGGGAGCCTAGAATTCCACTTTTGTCAGGATGGTGTAGAGAAGATCAAGTGGGAACCCAAGACTTTCATCTTGCCTGGGGTAGAGACCACATGGGAATACTGGAATCCCTGACTTCCTCTCCTATTTAGGAGCAAAATGCTTCTCAATACTCTTCCACCTGGATTTTCAGAAAAGGCCATGTAAAAAGTGTGAACTTTCATGACCTTCCAGGGGTACCAAGACCCTACTTACATTGACAGTTTCAGGGGAAACACGTGGAAAGCACCACCCAGCCAGAGTGGCAATCCCAGAGAACTAGTGGTGCTTAGGCTCCTGCCCTTGCACACAGTGATGGGGAGTCACGCACCCTACCAGAGTATCAATAGAGACCACGTGGAGAACAGAGATGAACTTTGGGTGAAGATCTTAGCCTCACTCATTTTGGCCCCTTTCTTTGTAGACTTTTACTTTTTGTGAGTGAAATGGCTATTAGCACTTCCCAGGGATATGAGCACACATATGTAAGCCTGTATTTGGCCAAAAAATGAATTCCTATTTCTATATTTCCAAAGCCAAATCTGGAATTGAGTTTTCTTGGGCCCTGGAGTCATTTTTTAACAAGAACAAGTCATTTCAGAAAAGAAGTTTGGAATTTATATTAAAATTCAAGTCACTAAATTAATACAATCTCCCTGGAAAACAATATGTAGTTTCCTCAGAAACTTAAAAGTAGAGCTATTATATGACCCAGTAATCCCACTCCTTGGTATTTACCCATAGGGTAGGAAAAGAGTCAGAAAGAAACTTGCACTCCTATATTTACTGCAACATTATTCACAATTGCTAAGACATGGAACCAACCTAAATGTGTAAAAACAGATTGAAAACTGTGCCATATATGGTATGGATTATTACTCAGCCATAAAAAACAAGGGGAGCTTATCATTTGATCTAAAGTAGATAAAAATAGAGGACATAAAAATTAAGGGAAGTAAGCCAGACTTTGAAATCTACACAGTAAATCCCCACTTCATCTGTACTGAATGTCTGCACTATATGGCAGAAATGGAAAGATCTGAAGCCATGAGAGTAAAGAGGATAAGTATAGATACCAGAGACTGTAAGGAGGGGAGCAGGTGATAGAGTGTAGGTGGGAGGGCAAAGGGAAGAACATTTAACAGACAAATAAATGTGAAGTTCTCTGTTGAAATAAGTTCTGAAATGTTTACTATATATTATATAAAAAGAACTTAAGTCACATAATCTGCTTTTTTTCTAAATAAAATTTAGAATACTATTGCCAAAGGAGAATAGATACTGTGAAGGTAATTAACAAAAGTACATTTAAACATAAATTCAGTTTTGAGGCACACTTACCATACAATGCTTATTATTTTGTAACTTCTTTTTCACTTTTCAACTTAATAATTCCAAGTTGAAATGCATAGAATTATTTTACTCTTCTTTTTGCTTTTTCGTGAATTTTGCTATAGGGTACGTGTGCTTGCCAGTGGGACAGAGACAGAAAATGACAAATCACCCTCTGAGGGGGTTGGCCATACCACAATTCCTTCTCCTCCATTTTCCCCTTGGGATCTTAGGCACAAACCCAGTGTGAGTTTTAAGCCTCCAGGTATGGACCTCAATGATGGGTGACTATGTGGGAGTCTAGTGATGTAACCATTACACCATCCGATGGTCCCTAGAATTATTTTACTCTTCTTAAAAACTGTGTAGTATTTCATTATATGAACACATTACATCATTTTGATGGACACTGAAGTAACATTATGTTTATTTGGTTTTATCTGTTTTGAGTGTTTGATATTATAAGCAGTGATGCAATAAATATCTTTGTATTTTGTAGTTATTTAAAAAGAATCCAATTGGAGCTACAATTTTATTAAATATAAAAATAAACACTTTTTTTTCCTGTTCACTTTAAGAAGCCACTGTGGAGGGAAAAAAGCAATTTCAGGTACAAAAATAAAACCGTACGTCACTTGACATTATGTAAACACAGCAGATGGTAAGAGTAAAGTGTAATTTTAATACATACTAGGTTCCTACAGCATGCTAGATATTAAAACATCACTTTCCTCCACCTCCCTCAAACACATTAATTCTAAGCTTCTTAAATTCTCAAACACATATAGCACAGTTTATAATATAAAATGGAAAAGTGAAATTTTCAGCGTCATCTCCCATTTTAGTCAGATAAAAACACACACAGCCACATCCTCAATGTGAATACTTCAGGCAGTGGGCCTGACACAACTTAATGTTTTCTGGTGTTTTTGTTGAATGCTCCAGTTTCCTATTTTGAAATATCACTGCTAATTTACGAGCTTACCATGGAGTGCTATGTGAGTATGTGAGTAACAACAGCAGATGCCTCAGTGCACCTATTCTTTTTTTTTTTTCAAGAATATCACAATATCCAAGAGGCAATTTGTGAACAATGGAATTTAATTTCATTTCCAAAGAAGAACGGTGATCATGGTTTAATGCAAAATGTCTCATAAACAAAAGAGAAGAAAAGGGGAGCGTCATCATTCTTTCATATCATTTTGATTTTCTGATGAAAGATAAAGGCCTTTACTTCCTTCTCCTTTGTTCATTAGTTATTTGTTGAATCACAATTGTGCGTTATTTGAGGTTAAATTGTAGAGGATTTCCATACATATTCCATTTTAAGATACTCTAGTATCAAGAATAAAAGTACCTTCCCTAAATACAGATTGGTTTAAAAATGATTCATAGGGGTTACAACTGTTTAAAAGCACAATGTATTTTTTTTTCCTTCTGTTTGGAAGTTGATCAAAATAGCACAGCTCATTTTAATAATTACAGTAGCCTCTGGATTTTACGTGGAAACCACATCCATGGTCTCTCTTATATTCAGGAAAACTTTTGGAATAGGAAGTCATAACTATCGTTTTTTTGTTTTTTTGTTTTTTTTTATTTTGTTTTTTAGTTGCCAGAGGGCACATGTGATCACTAGCAACAGAGAGAGGGAGATGGAGAAAGCACCCCCTAGTGGGGTGTGGTCATGCCACAATCCTTTTTCCATATCTCCAGTATGTCAGGATTTGGGCCATTCACTTATATGCACCCATGTGTTTCCGAAGCTGCCAGGGCCAAGATTCAAACCATGGTTGGCCGTGTTAGATCTGACTGCATTAACAATTGAGCCATCCATCTGGCCCTGAAAGTCTTTAATACATCATTATCTTCTAATGGAGATCTGGTTTTTGCCATCTTCTGCTCATCTCTCTCATAATATCAGACCTAACTTTAGTCAATTCCTATCTCTACTAGATTTGCCTGCTGCTGGAATATTATACACTCTATATTTGCCTGTATTCTCATCTTTTTTATTTTCTTTGATTACTATTTTTTTCTTACATTTCAGGACGTCTTTCCTTTCTTCTTCTTATATTCCTCCTTTTGGAGTATGTCCTAATAAATGCATATATCTCTTAAGGGCACATTCATGGGGAATGATTTTTGGTAATTTAAATTGTCTTAGTTTTGTACTTATTTTTGACTTTGTCTAAATTGAATATATAATACTGATAGTTGTTTTTTAGCAATAATTTAAAGATATTATTTTACTACTTTTTTGTTACTATTGGCAAGTCAGCTAAAAATATTTTTTTTGAGAAAAATACTTTTCTTTCTTTTTCTTTTTTTTTTGAAATTTTTCTATGTGCTTCTGGCTATAAAATTCTTTGCAATATGTCTAGCTGTGAACTTTTTAATATTTTTCTTGGGATTCATAGAAAATTCACGATGTCTAGTTGCATATTTTTCATCAATACTAGAACTTTCTAAACTATTTTTTCTAAGACTTTAGATATGAGATATTTTAATGTAACTATTAAAGAGCAGTTTAAGGTTCACAGTAATATTGACAGAAAGTTACAAGATACCATGTGTTTTCTGAACCCACACATACATAGCTTCTTTTATTATCAACATCCCCCACCAGAGGGGATTTGTTACAATCAATAAATCTGCTTTAAGGTATCATCATCACTCAAAGTTTACATTAGGGTTCACTCTTGTACATTCTGTGAGGTTGGAGGAATTTATAATGACATGTAGCCACCATTGTAGTATATAGAGTATTTTCACTTCCCTTAAAATTCACTGTGCTCCATCTATTCAGTGCCCTGCCTTCAGTCCCATGCACACACGGATTACATTGATCTTTTTTACTGTTTCCAAAATTTCGCCTTTGCCAGAATGTTATATGGTTGGAACTACAGAATGTCACTTGTTTTCACATTGGCTTCTTTCACTTTAGTAATATGCATTTAAGTTTCCTGGATGTCTTTTTATGACTTCACAGTTCATATATTGTTAGTGCTCAATAATATTTCAATGTCTGGATCTACTAGAGTGCCTTTATTCATTTATCTATCAAAGGACATCTTGGTTGCTTTTAGGGTTTGCTATTATGAATAAAACAATTATAAGCATTTGCGTGCAGGAGTTTTTATTTTATTTTTTCCAATGTGGATATAAGTATTCAATTCCTTTGAGTAGATACTGAAAAATGCAATTCCTGGATTGTCTGGAGAATAAAACAATGTTTAGTTTTGTAATAAACTGTAAAACTGTCTTCCAAAGTAGATGTACTATTTTGCATTTCATCAGCAAAAAAGCGAGAGTTCCTATTGCTTCAGATCGTCACCATTATTTGGTGTTGTCAGTGTTCTGCATTTTGGCCACTTTATTGTGGTATATAGTGGTATCACACTATTAATTTAGATTTTAATTCCCTGATGATAATCACATTTATTGTAGAGCATCTTTTCTCTTTTTCATTTTTTTACTTTTTTTTCCTTTGTGAGGTTTTTGATATAGGGCATGTGCGCTTGCCAGACAGACAGAGACAGAGAGACAGAAAGCGAGAAATCACCCTACAGGGGGATGGCCATGCCACAGTTCCTTCTCCTCCATTCTCCTCTTGGGATCTTGGGCATGCACGCACATGCCCGATGTGAGTTTAAGCCACTGGGACTGGGACTTGAACCTTGGTCGGCAACATGGGAATTCAGCAGCATAGACAGTACGCAAACTGCTGGCCCCTCAATTCATTTTTTTGGCCTGTGGATTTCCAGTTGTTTCAGCACCTTTTGTTGAAAAGACAATCTTTGCTCCATTGTATTGCCTTTTCTCCATTTTTCAAAGATCATTGACTATCTATCTATTTTTGGACCCTCTATTATGTTTGTTGACCATTTGATTATTACTTCAGTAATACCACACTGTCTTGATTATTGTAGCTTTATGGTAAATCTTGAAGTCAGGTAGTATTATCAGGCCTCCATCTTTGTTTTTCTCTTTCACTATTGTGTTGATTATTCTGGATCTTTTGCCAAATAAGCTTCTTACTTTCTACAAAACAACTTGCCTAGAACTTTGATTGTAATTTCATTGACTCTCTAGATTATGTTGTGAAAAACTGACATTTTAACCCTATTTAGTCTCCTTACTCATGAACATAGACTAGCATTCCATTTTTTCCCCCTCGATTTCTAGGAATAGAGTTTTGTATTTTTTCTCACACAGATTTTGTACATTTTTTATTATACTTACACATATTTTAGTTTAGGAGGTGTTAACATAAATATTGTGGCTCTATTTTTTTGTGTTTATTTATTTTTTGGCTACATTTTGCCAGAGGTGTGCGTGCACTAGGTGGAGAGAGACATGGGGACACAAGGAAGGTGAGAAAGCATCCCCAACATGGGGCATAGGCATGCCACAATCCCTTCTCCATTTCTCCCTTCTTTTGGGATCTTGGGCATGCATGCACATGCATCTGGCATGTTTTTCAAGCCACAGGGTCCAGAACTTGGACAGCGTAGTCTGTCACGTGGAACCTAGCTACCTTAATTGTCATGCCATCAGTTGTCTCTACAAATTGTGTTTTTAATTTTGTATTTCACCTGTTTATTTCTGATACATAAATAAATGGATAGGTATTTAAGTTTTTATAATGAGCATGCCTCTTACAAACTTGCTGTAATATAATTGCTCATTAGTTCTAGGAGATTTTTTTGTTGTTTAACATTTCAGATTTTCTTTATAGATAATCAGGTCATCAGTAAACAAAGAGTTGTTTTTTTCTTCTCTATTGACTGTTCTTTTATTTTCTTGTCTAATCTTATTGCACTAATTGTCAGCCATTACTTTTTAAAAATAGTCTTACTTCACTAATAATTAATTTTATCCTATCGTTCTAGAATTCAGAAAATGTTACTTTATTCATCTCTTTATCCTGAATTCTGTAAATTTTCCTCAGATCTATTTTCCAGTTTACTAATGGCTTTTTTCTATAGTGAACATAATACCTAACCTAGTTTTTTTGTTAAATTTTAACAAATGTATTTTATGCTTTGAAAATATTCCTTTTTAATTTTAACATTATTTTCTTATACATTCCTCTTAATATCCTTTCAATATGCTTTCTAATTTTAGGAGATGTGCTTTCACTAAGGGAATGAGAGGGACAGAGAGAAAAGGGGAGGGAGAAATGACACATCCAGTGGAATATGGCCACATCACAATTCTTTCTCCTCCGTTTCTCTCTCTTGTTGGGATTTGGAGCATGTGCAAATGTACCCAGAGTGTTTTCCAAGCCACCAGAACCAGGGTTACAATTGTGTGGCCAGTTAGGAGATCCAGTTCCCCTAACCCTAGGCTATAGGACCAGCCTGATATCCTTTTAATAATTTTAAACACACTAAAAATATTTGTTTTTATTGTTTCTATGTGATCTAATATTTGAAAATGCAGTGGTTCTGATTTTGCTCTTGTTTTATTTCCTGACCCTCAATCATAGCACCTTGCTTACACACTACAATTTTTCATATGGTCAGTTCATGGTCAGTGGGAGTTTTATCTATGGGATTCTCTTGAAGTTTTGTTTGAAGGCATGCTTCTCCATGCATGCATTTCTCACACAATTTATATTTTTGACCCAACATCAATTTGTACCAACATATTTGTTATGAATATTAGCTCTGCTCTTAGTAGCTGTGCAATTTTGGTTATGAAACATAATTTCCTTTTATCTTGAACTTTTCATTAAAAAAACTGATAATAGTATTTCGTTTATCACATTTGGGGAAGTCATATTGTATCATACATTATCTATTATATACTCTGAAAACAATAATAAGTAATAAAATTATCTGAAACAATGTGCAATTATTTTGAAAATTAGGAATATTAAATTTATCTTATTTTGTATATTTAGATGCAACTGAAAATGCAATTTTTATTTTTTATAGAAATTATTTTTTGCTATAAGGCACATGTGCTCACCAGAGAGACAGAGAAAGACATAGAGACAGAAATGAGACATTATCCACTGGGGGAGGGATGGGCATTCTACAAATCCTTCTCTTCCATTTCTTCTTGGGATTTTGGACATGCACACACACACATGCTCTGCATGAGTTTTAAGCTGCCCAGCCAGGACTTGAACTGCAGTCGGCTCTGTGGGAGTCCAACAACGTAACCATTACACCATGCTGATTCCAAAAATGCAATATAAGTAAAACAATAAAGTTTAAAGATAGCTCCAAAGATACTACGATACGTCTGTTGTTACCTCTGGTTCTCACTTACTTTTCCCTTCACTCTACAGCACATACTGGAAAGTAAATAATAGAACATCTCTTTCCCAGTTGCCACTGCCATGTGCACAGCACATCCATTAATGGTCATAAAGTGATGGGAGGATATTTGCTCTTTTCTGCCTTATGTTTTGTCTGTTGAGAATAATTCTTTCAATGACTACCTGTTTCCTTTGGGGTAAATTCACTTTGCTCTTGTTTTTGCTCAAACTGACAGAAAATAGAAATGCCTTATGCAATCTTCTGATCAGTAGAATCAAATCTTTTTCCCATACCTATTGGCTAGAGAGTTGCTAACTTTTATAATACAGAAATGAAAAGAGACTTCTTTTTCTCACTAAAACTAAAAAAAGACTTGAAGTTTTAAAAATATTTGTTTAGTAATAAGAAAAAGGAAATTTAAAAAATGTTTTCATAAAAGGGTGAATAGACTGAAAAAAAAGGAAAGTATTAATATCATAATGTTCCCCAACCAACAGCAACCCACCTTCAGATCTAAACAATAATTTCCAGACAGCTGGTACACACAGTAGTACATGATATACTCTTCCGGGTGACAGTAGTACCAACCCAAGTCAAACTTTTGGCCTTGGCCTCTTTTTTACTTCATTTGGTCTATTTGCCAATGCACATATGTACTGTATTCACTTTCTTCCCACTTATGCCATTATCCACATTCTGTGGATACATTCAAGTTTATCCAATTTGAAGGTTCTGTCTTTGTTTGTGGAAGGTATTTCAGGAAAAAGGGCCTGAGGTTTTGTCCTAGGTTTTCTACTATCTCTGTTAATTGATTTTTCATAAAATATAAATTTGGTTGTTACTGGGTTGTTGGAAAAGTCATGACTCTTTTTGCATTTAAAAAAAAACAAACAGAAAAATACGTCATTACTTTCCCAGCGACTTCATATGTATACATCTAATTTATTCTTCTCTTATGAGAGGGAGATAATTATTGTATCTTAGAGTAGGGATGTGTCTATTTCATGAGTATTAATCAGACTTAATGAAGATTATTCAAACTAAGATTTTTGAGAAAATAAAAATATAAGCCATTAAAAAATCACAAGTGTTGTGTGCTAACACTCTGAGAAGTAGTAGAAAAGCATAAATAACCAAACAAAGCTGTGAGTTATTTACTTTAATTACAGTGAAGATGTGTTCTATATAGAATATAGAATATTAGTAACAATAATAGCTATCACTTGTTGAATGTTCAGTACTTGGTCATTTGGGTGTAGGTTAGGAATAACAGCCTGGGTATTTTAGAGGCGAAGAAAATCCCCCTCTTGATATAAGAGGAATATTAGGTGATACTGACCCAGAAATAAAGACAGGCTCTGCAGAAAAGAAGACAATGAGTTCAATCCTAATTTCATAAGCATTAGTGCCAAATAATTTAAATGACATAATTACCTTTTTGGAATAAGTTGGAAATTAAAATAGGTTCAAAAATTTTTCTTAGAATGTATAGATATAGTTATAAACCTAAAATATTTAGTTTGAGAATAGTAATTTACTTTTGTTGAGTTCATACATCTGGTAAAAGCTCAGCAACATTTGATTTGAATGTGCAGTCTATAAAGACCTAAATGAAGTCAAATTAGGATAATCATATTAAATGGCAGTAGGAACATTCTCTAATGCCCTGAAATGAGGTTAATAAATGCTAGTATGCTGATATGTTAATATTCTGTATTAATAGTAAGAAAAGGAGGATTTCTGAGATTTAAAACTGTTTTGAGATTTTAAAAGAAGCATGTAATTATTTTTATTTAAGAAAGATAAATCTTTTAAGAATTATTTGATTTTTTAAATTTTTATCATTATTATTTTTTTATATTTGCAATAAGGTATCTCTGTTCTCCTGAGAGGCACAGAGAGATAGAGAAAATGAGAAAGCAAGCTGCCAGGTGTGGCACTCAAACCTCAGCTGGCCATATGGAAGTCCAGCACTCTAACCACTACACCACCTGCCGGACCCAAAATCAGTATTTTGAATAATTATATGTGACTTTATGATTACCATTGATTGTACCATAAGAATTAAAAGATATATATTTACATGCTATAAATGCTTATTTGTGGATTATCTGTATTTGAAAAATGCCTACAACTAACACATATTATGGATATAATGAACAGCCATGTTTATTTCCTATCAAAAGAAAAGCAGGGAAGGCAGTTGTTGGCTAGAAAAAAGAGAGATAAATGAATATTTGAATCATAGTTTTTATATTTTCCTTCAGTTCTGTAAGAGATAAAGAAAGTTTAGTTAAACAACTGAATTTCTTATTTTGTTAAGAAGTTCAAAGCTCCAGAGTGGTTAAACAGACTTGTGGAGCTTATTGGAAATATTTTGTATTGCTCTGGAAGAAAACCATTTCTTATATTCCTAAAGTATTTGTGTATCCTATATGTTGATATAAAATAAATAGAGAAACTTCTAAAATGTGCTACCTTATCTAGATAAGCAAAATCTGTTTATTAATCTAGATATCTAAGCAACTGTATCACTGGAACCTGAAAAGAGATCTCAGTATAGGATGTCGTCACTCTGTCTCATCTAAATAAAGAAGACAGGCTTACCATTTTCAAATGATGTTAGAACAAGATTAAAAGGCAAGAGTCTTTTAATTATGTGGTCATCAGTGAGTTTATCATAAACTGCTGGAAAATAAATTATTCAATAGAAAAACATCACTGTTTCCTGGGATGACCAAGAAAGCATTTATAAAAGGTCTTAAAGTGAAATTCAAAGCGAAGTTTTGGATAAATGAAAGAGAAGGTCAGTTCTTAGAAATAGTTCAAAATAGTTCAGAAAACAGTGGGAGAAAGTTGAGTTTGCTTTAGCCCTAAATTGGGCTTGAGGGTTCCTGCTCAATAGAAGTGTCATCCTATATGTAGATTGAACTCATGTTGTGACCTTTGACTATAACTGTCCCTTCTTTCCACTAAAATATAGCCAATGTTCAAGGGCACCGGAGGGTAAGGATAGTATATATTCTGGATTGACTTATTTGACATATACTTTCACTTCTTTCTAATTTATTTTTCTGTACTTGGGGGGGACATTAAGAGCATAGATTATATACCCAAGTTATAAATGCAATTTATTTATTTACTTATTTAAATTTTGCCAGAGGACACATGTGCTTGCCAGAGAAAGACACAGAAAAAGAGAAAGCAAGAAAGCACCTCTCAGTGGAAGGGTGATTCTACCACAGTCCCTCTCCTCTGCTTTCTATCCTACTGGTATTTTGGGCATTTATGCACACATACCTGGCATATTTTTCAAACCAACAGTGGCCAGGATTCTCACGGTGGTATGCCATGTGAGATCTGGCTCTCTTGACCACTAGGCCACAGGGCCAGCCTTAGAAATGCAATTTAGTTAAACTTCAGAAAGTAGTAGGGGAAGACTGTGAGGTGGAGTTCACACTTTTACTGTGATTAGCTTTTTTCCTGTAAAGCATAATCTTGGAAGCATTTCTTTCCTTTCTCTTCTGTAGAAGATGTGGAAAATTTCTTGTATAAAATCCCCAATTTGTGACTGCTGAGAGTTGCAACATGGGAATTTATTTTGCTGGTGGGAGATTTATGATTCCCAGATCACAACAGATTGATGCAGTGCAGCCAGCAGAGGTGGTGAAAGCTTCCTGACTTCCCCACTTTCTTATCTTGGCAGAAACAATAGCCCTCTTGCTGGGTGAGGTATACAGTGGTATTCTGGTATACCAGAATCTCAGTCTTAAAATTGTTCCCTTAGCCAGTCCATACATTGTAAATTAAATCCTTTTATTCTCCTCTTATGGAGATGCTGGTAATTATCTCAACAACGCAAAGTATTCCCAACTAGGGAAGCTCACCCCAGCTTTGGTTACAAGAGTTCTTTTCTCATTGGTCATGTAGGCATCCAGTGTCCTTATGACTGACTTGAGTAACTGAGAGTCTAGCTCCAAGAGCAAACTAGGGAAGCTCACCCCAGCTTTGGTTACAAGGGTTCTTTCTTATTTTCTTATTGTTAGGGTAAATGTATCTGACCAACTGATACAGCATAGCCCAAGGCTTCAGGCCTCCAAGAACATTCATATCAGGCAAGATATTCCAAGAGCTCAGAGATTATCTCCCAGGAGCTACTAATGGGACAGAAAAGGTACAAAGTTGCTAAGATAGGAGACATTCCACAATAAAAAATAAGATGTAGAAAATCCTCATTTATCAAATGGTCACTGTTTCCTTCAACATGAAATCATGATGATTGCACGTTTCTGGTTGTGTTGACATGAAAATTACTCTAAGAGACTTGTTGAAAGTAACGAGAGAAATGAGACCAGTCTAGAGTTACTGAGTAACTGCATAGGTGTGGATTAGTATGAGCGAATACCCAATACGTATATATCAATGGGAAACATTTATTCTTGACTCAAGAAAAGCAAAGTAATTGGAAAATGAATTAAAGTGAAATTCATCAAGAAGCATTAACCAGAATCTGTATTCTTACACATTTCTTTAGGCAAATGAGGGAAGCTTTAATTTATGGATTTATTTATACACATATTCATTATCATAGAATACCTATAATTTATTCATTTAGTGAACCATTCACTTAGTAAATATATATGTCATATCCAATATGTAATAAGCACTGAACCCAGTGAATAAAAAGATTAAATGCCTGCCCTCATACAACATTGTGCTGATAGAAACAGCAATAAAAAAGCAGTTATTTCACTTGATGTTAATTGCTACTAAGAAAATAAATGGTAATTGAAGAAATAAGGCACTAGGTTTAATACTAACCATTGAAATTTGTCATTTTAACTATATATCTGGAAGGAAACTAGATTATCAATTTCTAGGAAAAAGTATAATACAAGGGATCTCCAAAAATTTTATGAAACAGTGATATTATTTACAAATGCACAGATTTCGAGGCCAGCAAATGGCTAAATGGTTATGTTGTTGGAGTCCGACATAGTTGCCTGCAGTTTGAGTCCCAGACTGGTAGCTTGAAACCTGCCAGGCACATGACCATGCATGCACAATTCCTGAAAGGAGAATTTCAGAGGAGAAGGGATTGCAATGGGATTTCTCACTTTCTGTCTCTCTGTCTCCCCAACAAGTATACATGCCCTATAGCAAAAACTCTCTCTCTCTCTCTCAAAAAAAAAAAAAGAACAGATTTCATATTTTTTGCACCAAAATAAACTTACTTTTTAATTACATTTATCACAAAACATTTGATATCTCCTAATATTTGTTTCCTTTTGTTCTGTAGCAAACTACCAAACTACCAAAAGCTTGGTGGGTTAAGTATCTTATAGTTCTTGAGGTCATGAATATGAAATGGGTTTCACTAGGCTAAAGTCAAGGCATGTCAAAGCTGTGTTCCTTATGGGTTACTTTTTCTAGGAGAATATTTATTTTCTTATCTTTTCCACTTCTAAATGCTGCTTGCATTACTTGACTTGTAGCTGCCTTCCATCTTTAAAGCCAGTAATATCTGGTAGAGTCTTTCATGTGCTTTGTCACTAAACACCAATATATTTTTTTTTTTTGGTCTTCTATATTTTCAGGCCCTTGAATTCACTCAGATAATCCAGTAATCTCCCTGATTAAAGTTAGCTGATTAAATAACCTCCCTAATTAGAGGTAGTTGATTAGCACCTAAATCCCATCTGCAACCTTAATTCTCCTTTGCCATGTAACATATTTACAGGTCTGGAAATTTGGATTTAGATACCTGTAGAAGGTCATTATGCGTATGCCTAATGCAATAAAATGCATTTACTTTAATATAACAGAAGTGATTTCCTACATATCATCAAAAGGAAACACTTATTTGAATGTTTCCCCTTCCATTTTACTATATATATTCAATATTTTATGTTTTTTAAAGTTTTTTTAATTATCTTTTTATTCATGAAGGATACAGGAAGATATAGAGAAGGAGACACAGAGACAGAGACATAGACATCCTCAACAGGGTCTCACATCGTGGTCTATCCCTGGTCTCAGCCAGCCTGGGTTGTGGGCCTGCATGTGCATGCCTGGTATACTGAGGGAGTTCCAGGAATGCAAAACCAGAACATTTCCCATGTAGGTCCAATTTTCTTACCACTGAACCACCACCTGACTACTAGTTCATATTTAAAAACTGAAATTTCCAACTCTTGGTTTCGTGGATATTTTTTAATGGACATATTTCTTTCCCACTATTGAAAATTCACATGATTATGTGTACAATTTGCAAAATGCTACCTAAATTAGAGAATGAGTAAAAAGAAATTAGACTAGCTTGTGAAACCATTGTTTACTCCATGCAAAAAATTAATTAGGCAAAGCATTATTGTATATTAGTTACAGCATAGGAAAAGATACTTGGAAATGAAATAGGGACTATCACCTCAAAATTTGATGTAGTAAAGTAAGCTAAGGGATAAAAGCAAGCAATAAAAGTCGTTCTAATTGTAATTAGATAGTCTGGAGCATTTCATCCAAATAGCAGGGCAATAAAAATAAGCTAAGTTTTGTTAATTAATTCTTTTTTTCTTGTATCTAGGGTCAGGTCTGGATAAATATGGCATTCTGCCATGCTTCTGCCATGCTCCATCTATTTATCTATTAATCACAGTGATAACTTTCATTCATATTTCTTAGAATACTTCATGGTCTTCTACCTTTTAATTGTTATACAAAACTTATAAATACAAGGGGCCTCAAACAGTTCATGGAAAATGGAAATAGAGTATGAGTTTATTTCAGCACAATTTATTTTTTTATTTTATTTTTTTAGGGTTTTTGCCATAGGGTGCATGCACTCACAAGAGAGAGAAAGAGAGAGACAGAGAGAGGGAAAATGAGAAATCACCCTCCCCCCGCCCCCGGAATGATGGCCACATCATAGTCCCTTTTCTGCCATTCTCCTTTTTGTATTTTGGGTTTTATGCACCTGTGTCCAGCATGATTATCAAGCCTCTGTGTCCAGGGACTTGAACCATGGTTGACCATGTGGGAGTCCAGAGCCTTAATTATCATGCCACCTGGTGCCTCCTCCCAATTTGTTAATTTTTAATTCATACAGCCTATTTTCATAATTTGCATTTTCTATGAAAATTTAAATTCTATTTATTTGATCTATTAGTGGGGAAAGATAGAAGGATCATTCTTAATGCCATATAATTGAATAAAACTAATTTCCATCTGGTAAATTTCCATTATTTAGGGGCACATCAAGAAGCTACACGGAGCACATACAAAAATATAACCTAGAAAAGTCTAGGATAAAACATTTCTAAATAAAGACCAAGTCCTCACTAGTCTCAATTCTCAATCATTAAAAATATTCATGGTGCTTATTAAGCAGTGTGATTTATTTATAGTGACAGGACTGGGAGAGAATTGTTGAATTCATTCAGGATATAAGAGGGCCATGTGTTTTAGTGCCTAACCCTGGAGACATAGGCAAAGAATTATTAAGCAAATTTAATATGTATTATCTGTTACTTAAAAGGAAATGTCCCGAAACACTTTATTTCTATAGGAGCCATCTTTGATGTCTTCTATCTTTTTTTTTTTTGAAGAGAGTGAGAAAGAGAAAGAGAGATAGGAATCTTTGACAGGATTTGCTATGTTGTAATCCTCCTGCTCCAGCCCAAAGTTAACCGAGGCCATAAATGCACAACAGCGTACCTGGATGTATGTCTAGGTCAGTCCAAGAACTGAACCTGGGTCCTCTAGGCTGCTCCAGCATTTTATAGCAGCACTTCGCCACTTGTACCACTATGATCGGGTCTGTCTTATTGCAATTATTTCTTTTAAATTTTGTAGCTTTTTTTTTTTTTTCTGCTAGAAGGCATATGTGTTCACCAGACAGAGACAAAGGGAGCAGGAGAAACAGCCAACAATGGGTGATAGTTATACTGCAATCCCTTCTCCATTTCTCAGTCCTGTTGGAATGTTGCACACACACACGCCAGTGCCCAGCCTGTTTTTCAAATCACTGGGGCTGAGATTCCAATGGTGTGGCATGGTTAGCCATGTGAGATCCAGTTTGTGATCTCTTAACCTCTGGGCCACACAGCCAGTCCATGTCTTGTTTCTTTTTTAAAAAAGGTGAGACACAGGGACCAGTAGATAGCGTAATGGCTATGTCACTGGATTCCCATATAGTCAACCACGGGTGGAATCCCAGACCCGATGGCTTAAAATTACGCCAGGTGCATGTGTATGCGTGCCCAAGATCCAGAGAGGAAAACAGAGAAGGGATTGCACTTTGGCCATCCCCCCCTGGGGGTGTGATTTCTCACTTTCTATATCTCTGATTTTCTCTCTCTTTCTGGTGAGTGCATGCTCCCTATAACAAAAGCCTCTCAAAAAGAAAAAAAAAAAAGGTGAGACACAAAGCTGAAAAGAATTGTGAAAGTTTGTGAGAATCAAAATGTATCTTTCAAACTAGGGTAAGAATTTGCATAACCTAGCTTCCCTGATGTGATGAAAAAAAATGGTTACAATTCAGTCTCAGGAGTGGAAACCAGTGCTGTTTCCTCATGTTGCCCAAGGACTTCAGATTTTCTTAGATAGTCAGTTATTATAATATCAAAGTTATTGCTATGGCAATTATTACAATTGAGTAGAATCTATTTTCCTTGTGGCTATGGCTCATAAGGTTCAAAGAACCATGATTTCAAACAAATATTACTAGTTTAAAAGAATCTTAGGACATTTTTCTGCATTATGTGATATACCCTATGTCTCTGACACCAGGAAAAATTACTGCTGCTGGTTAACTGAAAATGAATGCATATGCTGTCATTTATAAATTCTAAAATCCCAATTGTGTTTCAAATCCCCTCTTCCCTACTGCCTCTCTTTAAATACAACTCTTTGACAACACATATCCTTGAGATGGGAGTGACGAAAATAATGATTTAGTACAACAAAACTTATTAAGGAGCATCTTCTTTTTACTGCAATGTATGTACCTTATTCTGAAAGAACTTATTGCTTTACTATTTCAAATAGGCCTGAATCGGACCGCTTACTGTTCTAACCAAACAGCAGATATCTCTAACTCTAGAGTCTATAAAGAAAAAACAGAAAAAGAAAACTTATTTTTCACTTCCTTTCATAGTTTTGTTTACAAAGAGCTTTAAGTGGGTCTTAGACTTGGGTATTTATTTTTGAGGTGGTATTCTAACTCTGCTAGCTGAGAATGAAAAGAACAAAGGGAAGTCATTATCCTAGGGAGTCTTTAAAGTTTCCTGAAGTCACTTGTAATGCTGTTTTAATAGTATACATAAAGAGCCATCCCGACTACAATTTCTTGGAGGGCTTTAACCCTCCAAGAAATATCATGCAGACTCAAGGCAAGACAGCACAAGCACTGGACCAGGGTGAGAATCAGATGCCAGCAAAGTGCCTGCTCATCGTTGTGTTTGGCCATAGGCAATAACTCCTCTCTGGGTCTAAGATTTGTTCTGTCTGAAAATAGAGGGTTGAAAGGTCAGTAGTGACCTAGGAGAAGGGGCAGAGCATTGTATCGATCTATTTCATAAATTAAACTTCCATTAAAAGTTCGCTTAAAACAAAACTTGAAAGTCAAATTTTATGTGATAAATCTGAAAATTCTTTGGTTTTATGAAATAGAGTTTATTAATTTATTCCATTCATTTATTTATGTATTATTCATGAAATGTTTAATGAAAACCTAATCTGTGCTAATTAATATTTGGAAATCTAAGAATAAATAGTGGTTCTTGGGGCTAGCAGATAGTTAAGACACTGGACTCCTCTATGGGCAACCACAGTTTGAGCCCCAGCCCAGGGGTTTGAAAATCACTCTGGGTGCATGTGCATGCAGGCTCTAAATGCCAGAGGAATGGAGGAAAAGGATTGTGTCTTGGCCTTCCTCCCTAGGGGGTGATCTCTCTCTCTCTCTCTCTTTCCCCTCCTCCCCCCCTCCCTCCCTCAGGAGCACACTTGCCCTATGGCAAAAATTTAAATAAATAAAAAAAATAGTGGTTCTCTACTACTTCTGTGTTGATTTAATTTGGTTCTTGTTTCCTCCTAGTCTCAGACATTCCTTAAATTGAAATATTTTCATTATAGATAGAGAAGAGTTTTGAATGTGAAAGGAGAGCTAGTCTTATGTTCTGAAGCTTAAATGTAAATCTGTGTGGTATGCTTTGTAACACAATGTATTCACGTGAAATATTCTATCCCCAGACTTTTATCTGATGCCTAAAATTTAATCATTACTAAGGCATGCAATCTTATCACCTATAGAAATAGGAACTCTCAAGGGAGGCTATACATATGCAGTCATTAAAAATCAGTGTTCAACATTCAACACACATTAATTGTAAACTTATTTGGGGTAAGCAGAATTTATTTTTCAACATGACAACAGAGAATTCTAAAGGAAAAGAATTGAAGAGGCAAAGTGGAAGGCCTCATGTATTTGCTTGTTTATTTAATATGTTAATATTTATTGAGAGTAGATTCTGCTCAAGGCATTGTATCAGGCATTGTCTCAGAGAGGAACCCCTTTTCTAGGCCAGATTTTCAATAAAAAGAGAAATTAAGATAAGGTTTAAGGTACGTGGGAGATGGAAAATTGCCATTTTATTTATAAAAACTGAGTTAACCAATATGGCTTTGTGTGCTAGCAGATGGGGCTATTAATTAAAGCCTTAAACACAGGTTTACCTATGATTTCACCATAGTGTTGAACTGAGACAGGCTCCCCTGTGTACAGAGACCAACCAGGTAGCTTGAAGGCATGGAGGAAAGGAGAGCTCCTGCTTTCTGTGGACACCAGCTCATTTCCAAAAGAGAAGGAGTAGGAGCAATGAACATGAGCATCCCCATTTTATTCTTTCCGAATTTGCCAACCAGATGAGTCATTCTACTTTCTCTGAGAAGGTAAGAAAAGAGGCAGTCCTGAAGTGTTCAGCCAGTAGAACTTTCTTAAACAAGAAGGAAGCGTCAGAACTTTGCTTCCCAACATTACATGGGAAGAGAAAGATGGACAAGGCAGTGTGCGCGCTCGTGTGTGCGCACGCACACACATATACACACACACACCATGAGCGTCAAGCCATAGGGTAGGGGACTTGAACTGAGGTTGGTCATGTGGGAGTCCAATGATGTAACTTCTATACCATCTCTGGCCCCATGTTTTTATTTTTTTCTCCAGATCCAGTTCTCAATTCCTACACTTGATTCTTTGGACATATCACATTTTAATTTATTCTTTTTTTTAATTTGCTATATAAAGAGATTTCAAAAGATTCTTCATGAGGTAGTGGGTAACGGCTGAAGGTTCTGTTTAGGCATCTCATCACACACATCCCTACCGAATACACCTCATCCTCATGTGTATATATATATATTTATATTTTGGAGACGTTTTTGCTATAGGGCACATGCGCTCACCAGAAAAACAGAGACAGGGAGACAGAAAGCAAGAGATCACATTCCCCCCAGGGGTGATGGTCTTGCTGCAATCCCTTCTCCTCCTTTCTCCTCTTGGGATCTTGGGTGCGCACGCATACATGCCTGGTGTGAGTTTAAGCCACCGGGTCCGGGACTCAAACCACGGTCAACTACATGGGAGTCCAGCAACATAGCCATTACACGAACTGCTAGTCCCACCCTCATGGTATCTTTCAAGAGGGCAGAGTAATTCCTTGGCAGAGATGAAATTGTTGGTGTTATTCCTTCTTCAGCTATTATAATACTCTTATTTTACAATCTTCTAAAAATGAGTCTATGCTAGAAATCATGGCTATCACTCACTCCTCGGCATGGGCAATTCCCTCTGAAGTCTCCTTTAGTTTGTATTGCAATGCTGACAAGTTGCTGAAAGGGATGCAGGAAGAAAATCCATCCAGAAGCGCTGGCTATTAGACACATGGAGCATTTCAGATTTTCTTTCCCCAGAGACACACAGCAATTTTAGCATTGTATTTATTTGCCACAGAAACAGCAATTGAACACGTTGTTTGTTTTTCTTTGGAGGCTATTTAGGTACATACTGAGTTGTTGGTAATGAGTGTAATAAAACATTATGGAGTCACATTATCCCATCTTCACAGAGCAGTGCTACTGCATGCTTAATCGTGAGAACCATTTGAAAGATGATCTTCATAAAACCAAATGTCCAACTTTGGCATGAGGGAAGTGTGATGTGCTAGTGTGTTTTGTTCTTTTGCTCAGAATTCTGAGGACTTAACCACTCTAAAAATGACCATTTATGCTTTTTTGTTTTATTTTTGTTTTCTTCTCCTATTTGAAGACTGTTCATTTTAAAGGCAGAGAATGGTAGTAGATGATAAGAAGAGGGATGGCTGTTGGAACTGACCTGAGTACTGGGTTGGAAAAGATTCTGTTGGGCCAGCCAGTGGGATGGTGGTTAGTGGGGCTAGATCCCACATGACTGACTCCATGATCTGAGTATTTGACCTCGCAGCTAGAGAAACACTCTGGGATGTGTGCATGCACACCCAAAATCCGGGAAGGGGAGAGAAGTCATAGAGACAGGATTGTGGCACGATCATACCCCTTAGAGAGTGCTTTCTTTCTTTCTTTTTTTTTTGGAGAGGATTTTGCTATAGGGTGCATGTGCTTGCCAGAAAGACAGAGGGAGACAAAAAGCGAGAAACCATTCCCCTTTTCCTCCATTCTCCTCTTGGATCTTAGGGACACATGGACAAGCGCCTGGCGTGAGTTTAAGACACAGGGTCTGGGACTCAAACTGTGGTCGACTACATGGGAGTCCAGCGACTTAGCCATTATGCCAGCCTCTGGTCTTGTGTGCTTTCTTGCTTTATGTCTCTATACCCTTTCAACCTCCTAGGGAGTATACACAGCCCTCTGGCAAAGATGTAAAAATAAATAGAAAAAAAGATTTTTTTGGCCTAATCCATACTGAAGTTGCTTTGGTTGAGGTAAAGATATCTATGGTATGTGTGTATAATCTGATCTGCTCCTTTTAGAATCAATTCTTGCTTAAGTCATAATCATAACAAAGAAACCTGTAATAATGTTTTTCCTCTATTTGGGAAAAAAAAAACCTCTTGGCTTGTAGAAATATTATGTTATTTATTTAGTGAAATTTTAAAACTGCATTTTTCAATTGTTCTAAATCATTGAAATAAATCATTTCTACTTATTAATTATATCTCTTATAGAGGAATGCAAATTGATTAGTGAAAGTTGAGTATTAATGTCAAGATTTATTTCTATCTAAATAATATTTATACTAGTTATTTCAGTTCAATTTTCTAGAGGTCTAACCTAATGAATAGCATATATATTAAAATATGCAATTTCCAAAAATCTTTCCCAAATATATTACTTTAATTTCAAGTAACTTCAAATCTAAGAAAGAAAAAAAAAAGACAAAGTTAAAGCCAAAACCACAAAACAAATTTGCCAGAGATTATTTTAATGCCTTAACAAAGCTGGCAGACTTCTGGTATTTTAGACTTTCTCTAAGAATGCCTTAAACTATGAACTGTGTAAAATTCTAGCTGTGGATTTGGGAAGACTAATTGACCCTGACAGTAATTGTGTCAGTGGAAGCAAAGGAATCAAAACTAAAACTTCAGCCACTTAACTACCCCTTTCCGCCAAATCCCTCCTTGATCAGTGTAGAAAAATAATGAGACCTCTGTTCCCAAGGACCATCCCTATTGTCGACACTCCAAAGTTTCTCATTTGAGACTCAAATTTATTTCGGTTCTTTACATGCTCTGTGCTATCTGCCTGTATTACCATAAATTATTTCCACTAGAAATGTTGAACTGAAAAACAAAAAGCACCCGGTGTTTTCATGCAAGAGAAATGAATCTTA
The DNA here is from genome assembly GCF_000334495.1 of Tupaia belangeri chinensis. Lineage (NCBI taxonomy): Eukaryota > Metazoa > Chordata > Mammalia > Scandentia > Tupaiidae > Tupaia > Tupaia belangeri. The sequence goes on along the minus strand of NW_006204157.1, from coordinate 228,003 downwards.
CCCAAAGGAAATAATGGCCTCATTCCACTCTGATGCACAGACTTGTATGTTCAGATCTTTGTCTATACTTCATGTGAGGCCATTATGTTATTGTAATACAATTGCTACAAATGATTAAACACATTGCTAATCTAAACTAAAGCAAAGGGCTTCTAGACTTTCCATCTCAGAGTATTTAACCAGCATCCTTCAATATTAAACTTTTGTTTTGTTGTTCACTTGAACTTGAATTCAACATGTATGCTTTGGGCTCATAATCTTCTGTGACTTCTATTTCATAAACACTGCACACCTTAATCCCATCTCCAAATACATGTGTAAATATTTTGTATTAAAGTCCTAATAACTAGTTACTGTATTACATACTTTCTGTAGAATAATCTTCTCAGGTCAGTGTTATTATTTGCATTTAATTAACATTAGTTTTGATTGAAAGAACAAGAACAATTCTAATTATTTGCTGAGAACTTGCTACGTGACAAACAATATAAAGCACTTTACTTGTATCAGATCTTTGAAATCTCACAGTAAGCTCACATGACAGATTCTAGCATAATTCTAAAGTGTAATAAAACCACCTAGTAGTTCCTAATTTTCTAAGAGCTATGCAGCTTGTAATTTGTGAAGTAGAGACTTCAATACTTTTTTTATTATTTTAATTTCAAGTCTAGCTCCCCTTTATTCATATCCAGATCTTCCCTATCCTCCGAGACTCAACCTAAATCTCACATCCAACCATAAGGCCCTCCCTAACATTCATAGATGGTGTTAGTTCTGTGACTTACACAGACTTACAACTGGTACCATGCGCATTATCATATAATTTTTGTTTTCTGTTTTGTTGCTGTTATTCATATGCGCTGTCCTTACATCACCGGTATTATAGATCGGCCATCTTGGTGCTTCTTTTATGCCTCAGTCAGAGTTGAACATGAAATAGGTGCTCTCTCTATGAGTGAATTACCTTCATTCAAATAAGCAATGTGAGGGTATGCGGAAGGGCTTAGTTAAGTGCAGGGGAGGCTAGCTTAGAATTCCATTCCAACTAGGTCTATTTTGGCATGTACCAAAAGAAGAGCCCTTCCTACTGTTCTGCCCTTTCCATCAGTAAACAAAAATATGTAACCACTTAGCTTGATTGCCACTGCAGTCTCTGCTTCTTTTTAAAATCCTTTTAATAAATAGAAGTTGAGGTGGAAAATAATAGCAACCTCATCAAGTTATTGTTGCAACTGGAAAAAAATAAAACCTCCTAACAGGATACCAACTGTTCAGTTTCTCACTTTAGGTATTTTATTCCCTGTTCCAGAAAATACACACAATGTACACTGTGGGTTGTCTTAGTTACCTTTTTTTAAAAATATAAGTGTGCATAGAGGACAGTGAAATCCAGTTTTATAATATATTATATTTTAATAGAGGTACAAAATAGTGAATAATAGCTAGTAAAGGAAGATGAAATGAGGTGAGATGCCTTAACTTTCCTAAGGTGACACAAACAGCTAAACAAGAGGTGGAGTCAGTATTAGACTCCTTGTCTGACAGACATCAAGCCCATGACAAATTCACTGTGCACAAAAACATAACTGAATCATTCTTGTGGCCAAACAGTCATTCCAGACTTGGCTTCAGCAAAGCACTACTTTCTTACTTTCCTGCCATGGTCTTTATTCAACAGGAAGAACAATAAATTGTGTAACTCTGTAGTTTTCGATGGGAGAGGAGATCAATACTCTTTCTCTTGCCTTCTAAACTTTAAATCATAGGTCACTATGCTCAATCATTCTCCACTGTATTTCTACCTTGAATCAGATTTAGAAAATAGGACTATCATTTCTGAAAATCATTAACCCTGTTTTGCTTTCTGCTGTAACTTTAGCCCTTAACCATAGCTACTATATAAACCAAAGAAAATATCATCTCATGTGTTTTAGAACTCATAGCTACAAGTACATTAAAATTGTTTTTTAATCTATTTATGATGTTAAAGTTGAATAATTTGTTTATTGAACACAACTAAAAAGTATTTCCTTTGGAATTCAGGAGACCAATTTTATAATCTATAGATTTATAGTGAATTGGTACCCTTGATTTAATATATATGTTCTTCCTATTATGGGACAGTCATTTGTTTAGTACCATCAGAGTTACAGAAATGATCTTTCTACAGGCGGAGGGGATTCACATTACTTCACTTGACAAAGAGCTCTGTTGCATATTCTCTGTAGCCTCCAAGCATTTACCATCCAAGAAATGAATCTCATTCTGGTCTGTTTATCTGTCACTGGGTCTGTTACTACTCTGATCCAAACCCCTGTCATCACTTGTTTGAGAAACTGGGTAGCCTGCCTACTAGAATACTACCTTTTCTACTCTTGTCTAACTGTGGTAAACCTCACCTCAAGAGCCAGAGTGATCCTTTAAATATACAAGTCTGATTAGATTCAATGTCAGCCTCAAATTGCCCCTTGGCTCCCCATTTCATCCATGCTTCCTCATAATGGCCAATAAAGTTTTCCAGAAAGTAACCCGTCTCTGATTCCCAACTCCTACTACCCTCTCTTTCTTTTACTCTCCTCAGAAGAACTGAATTCTTTATTTCTCCCCAGTAATATCAGACATGATTCTTTCTCAGGGATTTTGCACCAACTGTTTCTTCTTCACAGAATGCGCCTCCTACAGATAGCCACATGAATAATTCAATGATTACTCTAAGACCCCCTCAGAAGGTCCATTATAAGCATCCAACTTATATTTTTTTAAATTTTAAGATCTATTACTTATATTTAATCATTGTACATCCTTATAGCATACAGTATAGCTTTTCAAAGCATGCTTGCAGTGCATGTTAATCAGGTCAAAGATATTGCTATATATCTAATTTTCAACAGCGAACTTTATATTTTTATTTCTATTTTTTTTCTAATTTCTATTTGTACTAGTATTAATAACATTTGATTTTCTTTTTAATTTTTATTTATTTTATACTTTCAATGACTATATATCACTTAGCTTGTAAAGTGAATGTACCCAACATGAATACATTTCACCCAGTGCAGTTGAGGATACTATATATATTACCGTCAACAGATAATAATCTGTTTTTGTGTCCCATAAATATCTTGGCTCTTTTTTTTCCCCTCTAATTTCTTGCCTTACACTCTCCTCTTTTTTCCACCCTCTTCCCACACTGCCTCCAGTATTCATAACCGTTTTCCATGGTTCTGTTCTCAGGGATTTTGCACCAACTGTTTCTTCTTCACAGAATGCGCCTCCTACAGATAGCCACATGAATAATTCAATGATTACTCTAAGACCCCCTCAGAAGGTCCATTATAAGCATCCAACTTATATTTTTTTAAATTTTAAGATCTATTACTTATATTTAATCATTGTACATCCTTATAGCATACAGTATAGCTTTTCAAAGCATGCTTGCAGTGCATGTTAATCAGGTCAAAGATATTGCTATATATCTAATTTTCAACAGCGAACTTTATATTTTTATTTCTATTTTTTTTCTAATTTCTATTTGTACTAGTATTAATAACATTTGATTTTCTTTTTAATTTTTATTTATTTTATACTTTCAATGACTATATATCACTTAGCTTGTAAAGTGAATGTACCCAACATGAATACATTTCACCCAGTGCAGTTGAGGATACTATATATATTACCGTCAACAGATAATAATCTGTTTTTGTGTCCCATAAATATCTTGGCTCTTTTTTTTCCCCCTTAATTTCTTTCCTTACACTCTCCTCTTTTTTCCACCCTCTTCCCACACTGCCTCCAGTATTCATAACCATTTTCCATGGTTCTGTATCTTCTAAGCTTTCAATTTCTGCCATAGAGTGCAGACAGTCCATATACATTAAGTGGAAGCATCCAATGTCTCTCTTTCATAGCCTGGCTTGCTTCACTCAGCAGTAAGTCTTCCATATTGTCCACTTTCTATAAAATGTCAGGATCTCATTGTTTTTTATAACTGAGTAGTATTCCATTAAGTATACGTGCCACACTTTTTCAATCCATTCATCTGTTCATGGACATTTGGGTTGGTTCCTGGTCTTAGCAATTGTGATTAATGCTGCAATAAGCATTGATGTGCAAGCACTTTTCTGAATGTAACTACAATACTACTGGCCTTTTTACATATGCTAATGTTTCTGTCATAAAATGTATCACATTTATATCACATAATTTTTAATAACTTGCTTGTTAGGTTGTAAGTTCCAGGAGGCAAAAGAACTTTGTCCTGTGTGCCCATTTTCTTGAGTACTTGGATAAGCACCTTGCACTTGATAGTTGCTGATTGAATGAGTAAATTAAGTAATAAAAGTTTAGCTGAGTCTTCATCAAGTTAGCTATGACCTGACTTATCACATAGGCCATATCATACAATCCAAGTGCATTTCTAAGGCACCAATCAAATAGATGAGCAATTGCCTTTGAGAAGAGCCTGATGCTTTGGAATCAAACTGCGCTGTTTTAAACATGGACTACTCTAGGTTCCAGGTGCATAACTCCAGATATATAATTATATAGCATTAAAGGATTAATTATTATTAAATAATTAGGGGACATAGCCATATAAAGTTAATTATAATCAATTATTACATGAAATAGAAATCAAATAGTCATTTAATAAATGACATTTCTCATTCTTTCTCTAAAATATCTATTGGGTCCCTGAAAAGTCATGCATATTTTTCTATGTTTTTCTATACAAAAATGTGTCATAACTTTTCTGACGACCTAATATAATATAGTAGTGCTTATTTACCTATTTACTAATAACAAAAAATGAATTTCATAATACTAACTAATGAATCTTCTTTAGGTTCTAGTATATCCATAAAATGATTACCATACTCTGCCTTGATTTCTTTTATGGCATCTTGCTACTGCACAGATGGTAGGGAGGAAACAACTGTCTTTGGTTGAGATTCTTGATAAACTTTATAGTCTTGCAACCTGGAAAAATTCCAAGTCATGGGAACCAACAGTTAGCGTAATGGCTATGTCGCTGGACTCCCATGTAGTCGACTGTGGTTTGCGTCCCGGACCCGGTGGCTTAAAACTCACGCTGGGCGCGTGTGCATGCATGCCCAAGATCCTGAGAGGAGAATAGAGGAGAAGGGATTGCGGCATGACCATCCCCCCTGGGGGATGATTTCTCGCTTTCTGTCTCTAAGTCTCTCTCTGTCTGTCTGGTGAGAGCATGCGCCCTATAGCAAAAACCTCTCCAAAACAAAAAAGATTCCAAGTCACGATAGCATCTGCCTTTAGACAAAATATGAATATAGAATCCATTGTGTAACATCTTTAAATTTATTTTCCAGCAAGCAAAATATGTTTTTTCTATGGCATTTTATTAATGGTAATGCAATATTCTCAGGTACTTACAAAACCTTTATAAAATGAAGCTATCATTTTTTTTTATTATCACTTCAAACTAGTTTATTTTGAACCTTGGGTTTCTTAGACAGTATGGGGAAGATTGGAAAGCAGTGGGAATTACAACAGAAAGACAACAAAAGAATATAAAAATAACAACCACAGTGCAAGAGCAAGATAAGAATAATGACAGTAAGAGTAAATGCACAGATCACTAAACATCTTCTTCCTCTTCTTTTAAGCAACTATAATAGAAGTCTTGTTATTAACAATTTTGGGGCATCTCATTGTAGAAGGTGACCTGCTATGGGAAATAAGACACTCCTGCTGGAGAAATTTATCTACATTTAGTCCTCTACTGATGCTTTCTCTGAGAAACAACCAAATATGTGAGAACATAAAATAAGACATAGGGAGAAAGATCGTACAATATAAAATAGAGATGATACAAAAACCTAAGGAGGGATATTTACTTTTAGTCCAAAAATAACAGATACAACATGGTAATACTTTACAGTAGACTGACAGTGCTGGTACCCACAGTGGTATCCTGATACAAGAAAATGCTCTCCAGAGGCATTCACCTTCAACCTACCTCAAAGAAGGCATACAAAAAACATAAAGAAAAAAAAACCCAAAACAACATGTTGTTTTGGGCCAGGAGATGGGGTAGTGGCTAAGGTTGCTGGACTTGCACATGGCCAACCATAGTTCGAGCCCCAGACCTGAAGGCTTGAAAATCATACCAGATGTGTGCGTGCATGCCCAAAATCTTGAGAGGATAATGGAGGAGAAGGGATTGTAGTATGGCTATCCCCTTAGGGGGGTGATTTCTCACTTTCCCTCTCACTATATATGTTTCTCTCTCTGGTGAGTGCATGCACCCGAGGGCAAAAACCTAAAAAAGAAAAATATCATTCACAATAAAAAATAACCAAGCATACAGAGAAAAGGTATATTGGTGGTTAATAAATTAACAAATAACTGAATCAGTATGCCCTTGTTGCTGTAGCTACTTATCACAAATTTGGTGACTTAAAACAATATACACTTATCATCTTATAGTTTTGAAGATTAAGAATCCTAAAAGTAAGGGAATTAGCATGAGTGTGTTCCTTCTGGAGGCTTTAGTGGAGAGTCTGTTCCTTTCCTTTTATATCTTCCAGAGGCTGCCTGAATTCATTAGGTCATTCTTTGTTTCCCGTTTCACTTGGATCTCCACTGACATCATCATAACTTCTCCCCCGACTTTGAAACCCTGTCTACCTGATATGAATATGCTTAAAGTCACATGGATCCCATGTGGATAATCCAAGGTAGTCTCAAATCCTTAATTTAATCTCATCTGCAAAATTCCTTGTCATGTATGTAAAGTAACATAGCCACAGGTTTCAGGGAGTAGAATATGGATATTTTGGGCAAACATGACTCTTCTGACCATAATAGTACATGGATATAACAGACTCTTAAAAACTTAACAGATTGGAATAATTATAATACCTATTATAAATAATTATGTTTCTTTTTATTTAAAGAAATAGCAGAAATATTGAAAAGTATATGTATGGAGCAAGAAAAGATAAAAATGATCTACCATATTTGAAAAAGTATCAAAAGAAATGGAAATCCAAAAGGTAAATTAAAAAACAAAAAAGCAGGGACCAGTGGTTAGCACAATGGCTATGTCACTGGACTCTCATGTAGTCAACCACGGTTCAAGTCCTGGACCCAGTGGCTTAAACTCATGCCCTGTGCGTGTGTGTGCATACTCAAGATCCTGAGAAGAGAATGGAATAGAAGGGATTGCAGCATGACCATACCCCCTGGGGGTAATTTCTTGTACCCTATAGCAAAAATAAACCAGCAAAAAAAAAAAAAGCCCAGAAACCAGGTGATGTCACAGTGCTCATGGAACTGTATGCATGTGAGAAAAACCCTAAGTTTGCAACCCAGAACCTCTCGGACATGACAGGTACACATGTACGTCCCTGATTCATCCAAACAGGCTGAGACTGGGGGTAGATTGTGGCATGGGGAGCCTTTTGGAGGCGACTGTTTCTTTCTGCTTTGATCTCTTTCTCACAGAAGAAATAAATAAAATTTGAAAATAGATGGGTTTAACAACATGGATAAGAAGCCTAGTAAAATTATTTCAAAATAAATTTTGATAAAAGGAAAAATATTTCATTTGCTGTTTCTGGCAGGGATTAATCACAAGAGTATATATAAAAATATTCTTTAAATTCTGCATGTATGTTTATGTACTCCTTTGTATGTATGAAATATGAAATGTTTTAAAATATCAGTAAACATTTTATGTAGTTAGACACAACAAAATATAAGATTCAGTTATTATGTAGAGGAAATAGAAAAAAATATTAAACAAACAGAAAAAAATCTTGAGAGAAAGTTGATGTGAAATAGAATATATATCCAGAGGACTTAATAGCTGCTAAAAAAAATTGCAGAGGGGTCGTTGGACTGAGTATGGAGATTAATTTTCCTGAAAATTGAGATGGAGCAATCATCCTCAAATATATGTACATGTATATATAAATTTATTACAGTTTTCCTTGTAAAACTAGTTTAAATCTAATGTAAAGTTTAAAGAGAATTGAGTTCAAAAAGTTGAATACATAGATACAACATATGATAAATGTCATGCTAATTATCAGAGGGTAAAGAATGGACTGTTTGGGACTAGCAGATGGTGTAGGAGTTACACATGGCCAACCACAGTTCAAATCCTGGACCCAGTGGCTTGAAAATCAAGCAGAGAACGTGTCCAGGCATACCCAAGATCCAGAATGGAGAGAGGATTGTGGTGTGGCCATCCTCTTGGGGGATGATTCCTCACTTTCCCTCTCGCTGTCTCTGTATCTCTCTGTCTCTGTCTCTCTCTCTCTGATGAGCGCATGCACCCTAAAGCAAAAATCTCTTTTAAAAAAAGATGGACTGTTCTATAATTGCTGTTAGAACAATCAAGTTTTCAAATAAAAAATCTTTTAGGTTTTCTGCTTTGCCTGAACTATACTCAAGTTGAAGCCAGAACATAAGTACAATTCAACAATAGTAATTACCATAAATAATAATATAGTAATATAAAAGAATATTTTCCTGATCTTTGGGTAGACATACCTTGGAAAAAGAAGCTAAAAATACACTTATTCTTAAAGATGTCTTTCTCAGAAATGTTAACATAAAATATTGAAAACTTATTTAGAAGTAGTCATGAAAAATGATTCAATGCGGCAAATATTTATAGACCCCCAACATGTACTAAGTGTTCTAAGATCTGGCGATAAATAGAGGAACAAAACAGACAAAAATACTTGCTCTCATTAATTTTAAAGTTTTGTGGAAAGACAGGAAGTAAACATACAACACAATAAATAAGTGATGTAGTCTTTTGGAAGGTTCTAAGGGCTATAAAAAATAAAAAAGAGCAGAATAAGGACAATCTTCCTAGTTTTGGCAGCTGTATAAATGTGTTGAATTTATAATAGAGTGACTTGTGTAGCCCTCATTAGAAAAGGAGCACATGAACAACGATTTGAAAAAGGTAGGGATTAGCATCCAGGGAAAAGCATTCCAGGCAAAGGGAATAGCCAATGCAAAATTCTAATGTTAAAGGAACATTTAAAGAAAACATTGTCTTATGTAGAGCAGGTAAGAGGGAGAGAGTAGGAAGTGGAATAAAATTGAACAAAATAGACAAGTTTTTTGTTGAAAAAAATTTATTAGCAACATTTTTGGTAAGAAAAGTGTTGATGCCATAAAAAGAGCTCCAGCACTTACATAAGAAAATAGTAAACATTCAGAAGAATTTTGAACAGTGCATTACAAATATCACTGAAAAAGCAAATTAGCCAATAAGTATGTTCAGTCTCTCTGGTGTTAAGAATGTTTACAGAAATAACAATGAAGTAAACAAAAATTTTAATTACATTCTATGCTTTGTGCTTAGTCTATTGAACATATAAATTTTTTTGGTACTATTATAAATTATATTGAGTTCTTATTCTCATTTTTGATACATTAATTACAAATATACATAAAGATGATTAATTTTTATATATTAACCTTGAATTCTGCAAACCTGCTATCCTCATTTATTAGTTTTAATATTTTGGGGAGAAATTTCTTAGAATTGTATATAAGTTAACAGTAAAAGTGTAACCATAAAATAAGTGTCTTTTGATATATTGCTTTTAAAAAATTCTATGTAGTCCACTCCGCTTATTTTTTCTTTTGTTTACTGTGCTTTTGGTGTCACATTAAAAAAATCACTGTATTCAAAGTTGTGAAGGTTTTCTCTTACATTTTCTTCTAAGAATTTTGTAGTTGTAGATCTAACACTTAGGTCTTTGATCTTTTTTGTTAATTTTTGCATATGGTCTTAGGTAAAAATCCAACATGATATATATTTTTTTAACCTATCCAGTTTTGCTAGAATCATTCATTAAAAAGACTATATTTTCCTTATTCAATGGTCTAGGAAGACTTTTTGAGAGGCATTTGACCATATAAGTGAGAATTTATTTCTAGACCCTATTCTAATCTATCGCTCTACATGTATGTATGTATGCCATGCTCACTATGGCTTTGCAGTAAGTTTTGAAATCAGGAGGTGTGAGTCATATAGCTTAGTTCTTTTTAAGGATCGTTTAGGTTATTTGGGAACTGTCAGTATTCCACTGTGTTTTGCATAAGTTTTTCTATTTCTGCAAAACAAACAAACAAATACTTTATTGGTAATTTTCTAGAGGTTGCATTAATTCTGTATGTCATTTTGTGTAATATTAAAATATTAGCAGTATTAAGTCTTCCAGTGCATGGACATGAGATGTTTTTCTACTTGTTTATGTGTTTTTAATTTTGTCGACAAATGTTTTGTAGTTATTATTATACAAATCTTTTATTTCATTGGTTAAGTTAGTTCTTAAGTATTTTATTCCTTGAGATGCTACTATAAGTGCACACATGACTTTTAAGTTCACATATGGCTTTTATTTCATATATGATTGAGGGAGGTAGTTTCCTTCTATTCCCACTTTGTTGAGATTTTAATTTTTATTATGAAAGTGTATTGTATTTCATCAAATGCCTTTTCTTTATCAACTGAGATGATAATACGATGCTTTGCCCTTCATTCCATCAATGTGTTATGTTTCATTGATTGATTTTCATGTGTTCAATCTTACATTAGAGGTATATAATCCTTTAATATAAGATTTTAATTTTTTTTGTCAAGAAATTTTCCATTTATGTTCACTATATATTTTGGCCTGTAATTTGTACTTTGACTTATAATTTTCTTGTAGTGGCCTGATTCTGATTTCAGCATCAGAATAATATTGGTCTTGTAAAATGAAATAGGGGATATTCCCTTCTTTGTTCATTTTTCTTCATTTTTTCCTTCTGTTTTACAGACTTTTTTAATCTCTACTGATCTGTCATAAAGATGATTTTTTTTCTGCCAGTTCAAAACTGCTGAACGTCTTTCACTAATTTTTCATTTTGGTTATTCTACTCTTTTTTAAAAATAATTATTTTATTTAACTTTATTTACTTATGTACTTATTTTTATTTGATCAGTGAAGGACAGATCTAGAAAGAGAGAGAGAGAAAAACCAAGAAAGCAAGCTGCCAGGTCCAGGACTCAAACCGTGATTGTCTGTGTGGGAGTCCAGTGCCCTTAACTATGGCACCACTGGTGAGTCCCCAGTTATTCTACTCTTTTTTTTTTTTTTTTCGAGAGGTTTTTGCTATAGGGCGCGTGCACTCGCCAAGGAGGCAGAGACAGAGACAGAAAGAGAGAAATCACCACACTGGGGGATGGCCATACTGCAATCCCTTCTCCTCCATTCTCCTCTTGGGATCTTGGGCACGCATGCACACACGTCCAGTGTGAGTTTAGGCCACCGGGTCTGGGACTTGAACCGCGGTTGACTACGTGGGAGTCCAACAACATAGCCATTACGCTAACTGCTGGTCCCTACTCTTTAACTGCAAATTTCTTTCATCATTTGGGTCGTTTAAATGGTGTTTGCTTTGTCAGCATATCTCTCATTGATTTTTAAGCATAGTTTCCTTTAGTTCTTTGAACATTTATATCATGAATTCTTTCAAAGGCCATTTATATTGATGGTTTTTGCCTATCACATATACTTTTTTGGATGTCTTCTAATTTTTATTAAAAACTGCTCATTGTACATACTGTGCAATAGCAGCTCTGCATATCTACTACTAAGGTGGGTGTGTTACTTGATTAGCCATTTGTTTGTTTAGTGATATGGCTAAACTAATTATGTGAAATCTATTACCTTACACTATACACCCTCACATGTTTTTTCTTACTTTAATCTTTTACAATAGCTTGGCTACTGACAGGTTATCTCTCATCAGCTTAAGCTACTTACTGGTCAAAGATTATACTTATGCCCCCTTAGCCAATAATACCTTTACCCTACTTTGTTGGATGTGAATGTAACTTGCATGTTTCTATCACTGCTTAGATTTTTTTTTTTTTTTAAACATGCATTAAGCTAGGGACCAATAACTTGAAGGTTTCTCCAAGTTATTTCTCCTGAGAGGTCACAGCATTGGGCATGCCCATTCTTTTTTTTTTTTTTGGAGAGGATTTTGCTATAGGGCGCGTGCGCTCGCCAGACAGACAGAGACATAGAGACAGAAAGCGAGAAATCACCCCCCGGGAGGGATGGTCACGCCGCAATCCCTTCTCTTCCATTCTCCTCTCGGGATCTTGGGCACGCACGCACACACGCCTGGCGTGAGTTTCAAGCCACCAGGTCCAGGACGCGAACCGTGATCGACTATGTGGGAGTCCAGCGACATAGCCATTATGCTAACTGCTGGTCCCCGGGCATACCCACTCTTCCAAACTGCCAGTGGTGGGTATGAGTTATTTATAAATTCTAGGCATCACACGTGGGTCAGAGAAGCATGTGAGTCAGAGTTAGTAAGAAGTTGAGTTTAAGCCATTGGTGCCAATGAGGTATGTGACCTAGGTTTGTGGGTCTGTCTGTAGTTCAGAAAATACTGTTTTGTTTTACATTTGCTGAATTTTATTCATCTCTTTTTTCCATGAGAAAAAGAGAGAGAGAAGGTGGAAGAGAGGCAGAGAGGCAGCCCTCAGTCTTCACACTTTGATTCACACTCAGTCTCAGCTGGCCTGGATCACAAGTGTGAGTGTGCACACCCAGCATGTTCATGAAGGTCCTGGGGTGTGAAGCCAGGACTTTCCTATATGGATCCTGTTGTATTACCACTGTGCTGATGTCTGGCTTCTTGAAGAATTTTCAAGTCTGCCCCATGTCCTGTTCTGGCCACTGAGAGAACACAGCCCAGTGCATTTTATAGCCTTCCTGACTCCCAAAGCTGACTGCAATTCCAGGAGGGCTGGTCCTCTCTGGTCCTTTCCCTGGTCCTCTCTGTTCAACTTCTCACTGTTCCCCCTTTTTGTCTCATACTTTATGTCATAGAACTTCTAGCTTCACTTAACTATTTCCTTCTAAGATGGTCATTTATTTTTTGGAGAGGTTTTCGCTATACAGCGTGTGTGCTCACCAGACAGACAGAGAGACAGAAAGCAAGAAATCACCCCCCAGGGTGGATGGCCACGCTGCAATCCCTTCTCCTCCATTCTCCTCTCGGGATCTTGGGCACACACGCACACGTGCCCGACGTGAGTTTAAGCCACTGGGTCCAGGACTAGAACAGGGGTCGACTATGTGGGAGTCCAGTGACATAACCATTACGTTAACTGCTGGTCCCGATGACCATTATTTTTAAGAACTTTCTTTGATGTGGAATTCTCCATTCTCTGATCTAATAGTGATAATTAATAATTAATTTCTTCAGACAGAGCTGCTGAGCTGTATGGATGAGAGCTGGTGGGGCGGGGAGAGGTGGGAACCCTGTGTTCTTGGCTGCACCAATCTGCAATGGAGTTTTCATTGTGGTAGCTGGATGCAGAAAAGAAAAGGGGTGGATCGTGACCTAAATACTATAGACTCTCACTGTGCTTACTGACATTTAGTAGATTTTTCTCGTGAGTGTTTCTTCATTTGCTGTAAACTCTTATTATACTGTATCTGTGCACTTTAGATTATTATTTTTAATGGTTTTGAACAATAAAAAAAGTTTTTTATGATAAGAGAGCCCTCCAAGCTCCTTTCTCTGCTATTCTGAAAGTCCTGCATCTTATATAAATCTTCACTGATGCAAGTCATGCATAGAAATGTATTTATAGTGTGGCTGTACTTACACACATTTGCAAATACAAAAGGTCTGGTACTCTACACACTCTACTATAAGCAAAACAAAAAATTGGGTATGGTTGGCTATATTTTATTAGTTATTTCAGCTGAATATTTCTGTCAATTTCTTGTTTTATATTCCTTATTCAGTTCTGGCCAGTCAATATAGTAAATATTTAAATATTGTCATTCTTTGTCTTTTCTAACCTGTTTTCAGAATTTTTGTTTTGGGAGGGCAGGTCTGATGTGTTCCTCACTCTCCTATATTTCTATAAAAATTCTACTTGTTATTCAAGAGCCTCTTGACCTACTACATTTCTCATGATTCATTTCCTGATCTCACCTCTTTCCTCCATCTTTTTCATATAGCTTTATGAGACGTATTGTTCAGTTAACATAAATTTTCTGCTATATTGTGAGTGGCTTATGGGCTGAGATGATAGCTTGTCTTTCTGTTATCTTGAGTTTTATGATGTCGCTGCCACACAGTAAGATCCCAAAGGAAGATAATCACTTTTTAATGAATATATCCTACCATACTACGTGGCAGAAAGAATTAATCGTTTAAGCTTTGGTTACATGCAGTCTGCACTGGCCAAAACTAGGAATTCACCAAGTACATTGCCTTATATACTTGGCTTTATAGGGCAGAAAGTATAAGCAATTGAGAGTGTGAAAGAAGTGCTTTGAAGTTCTGACTCCTAGAAGAGGAAGGGTGAAGAGAGCAAACATTTGCTGAGGGTCTGCTCTGTCTGAGCTGTAAACTAAGCACGTTACATACTTTGACTAATTTATTTAGATTTTACAACCACCCTGAGATTTAGATATTATTTCTACCTTACAGAAGAAGAATTTGAAACAGAGATATTAAGTGATTTGTCTAATAGTACGAAACTAGTAGCTGGTGGAAGTAAGACTTAAATACAAGCCTGATCCAAAGTTTGGCATTTTGCATTTTCTGTCCTTGTAATAAAAATCTTCTGAATTAATTATCCTGTAACTGGCAGTGATCTTTAACTTCTGTTTTCTCTGTTTGGTGTCATCTTAAAAATCAGTGGTATATTGGACTGACTGGATCTTTCTGTCTCATCAGATATCATCACATATGCATAGACACGGTCAGGGGTGTGACTTATAACACCTGATGGTTGTTAAGACCAAAAAGCCTGCCTGGCATTTCCTGCAGAAATAGCCTTTCAGATGTCTCCTTGGTGGGGGACAGAGGGCACTGCCAACTAGCTAATAGGCCAGACCTCTCTTTGAGAAACAATCTTGGATAATGACCTCAAAGCAGAAACCATTTATCCATAGTTGCATGTTATCTCCCTGAATTTTCCCCTTTCCTCCCTCTGTAATAACAGGTACATAGCATCTGTTTTGATAATGCTTCATATTAGGTAAGCATCGTAATTACATTGGATGCTCTGAAAAAGCAGAGTTATGCAGGTAGTAAATATACATAAACATGTCATAAAGATTTTCTGTGTAATTGGAAAGTTGTTGTTTTTTTTTTAGAAAATAAGTAGAATTCAGCCTAATAGACCACTGGTTTTAAATCAGTGTGATCTGTTTCTTAGTGACCTAACTGTCACATCAACAATGCATTGCTCTACAATGACAGATTTCTAGAGCAGGGATGTAGTCTACAAATGCATGTCTTCATAGAATTTTTACAATACAGTTTTTTAGACATTTGACTGCCTGGGCAAAAGCCAAGTGGTCCATCTGAGCCACTGGTGTTCTTTCCAAGACATCTCCGGGGAAAGTCCCTTAACATGGGGCTTCCTGTCATTACCATGGCCAACAAATCAGGCCATACCACTGCAGGTTCCAGAGACGTAACAGCATGGCCCTTGGAAACAGATGAACCTAGACTGGAATCTTATCTCCACCTAGTGCTGACAGCATGACTTAGGATAAGTTACCAATACCCTGTAGATATTGGTGTTCTTAATTATAAAATGGGAACAGTAACCTATAGCTCCTTTGTTTGTTACTGGAATTAAATGGAATTATTAAGGTTTAAAAAAGAAAATCCTTAGTTGAGATGCTGTCTAAAATACTAAGTTGAGATGATAAAGGAATAATTTTTGGGTACAGGAGAGAAGCAGATATTTACTTATTGGTGATATTTCTGAGGGCATTGGAGGAATTGGAAATGACAGTTTAATTTGCAGTCTCATATTTCTCACTTTCAGTTTTTACTGTCATTGTCATTGGTTTCTTCAATCTCAGGTTGGAGAAAAAATAAACAGAAGAACATAATTTTACCAATATAGGATGATTCTACTCATAAAGATTAGATTTTAAAAATTGTAAAGTTATAATAAAAAGAATTTAAATTTGTTGTAATCAAGAGATGTCTAACAATGATTCTGGAAAAAAATTCCCAAAAAAAGATTTGGAAATATTATGGAATTTTAAGAGTAAGCTAATTAATGGTGATTAAAACTATTAATTAATATTGATCCCCTTTTTATAAGAAAAATTGGTCTGGGATACAAAGACATAAACATTGGGTCTAAATTTTTATCTGGTATTTTAGCATATTTCCATTGTACAGTAGTATGTACTTAGTTATTTTTAGTTTTGTTGCAGTTAAAATTGTTATTAATTCATGCAGTTAGGCAGCAAGTCAGAAATGTATCTTCTGTGCTGAGGAGAGAGAGCCAGAGAATGAGAGAAAAACAAAGAGGGAGAGAGAGAAGGAGGAGGGAGAACAGGAAGAGATAGAGGTGAAGACAAAGGAGAACATACAGAAGGAGAAAGAAACAGGAATGGGAGAAAGAGAGAGAGAGAGAAAGGAGAAAGAAAAGGAAGGATAAGGGGAAGAAGGGAGCAAGCAAGAGAGACACAAAGAGAGTGAGACACAAACAGAGACAGAAAGAAAGGAAAGAAGAGGGAATGGAGGAAAGGAGAGAAATAGAATTGCCTTTGTCAATGAACTCATAATCTTCAAGGCACGGTTTAAAATGTTAACTAGATAATGATTTTAAAATGATTGCAAGTATTTCCCCTTTTGAATTAGGAAGGCAGTCATTTATGTACATCATTTTTTAAAAATGTTCTTACAAGTCACCTAGCATTGTTGTTAAAATGAATATTCTGATTTGATGGCTAAGGTCGGGGCTCAGATTATGTGTTTTCTAACAAACTCAGAGAGGCTGTTGGTAATCTAATCCTGGAACTACACTTTGAATGTCAAGGCCTATGGGCTCCAGGCTTACATCAATCAAGGGTTCATTCTGAGGCAGTCCTCAGAGGAAGACCAGTGAACATATTTAGAGTAGCAGCTCTTAAACATGGCTGCAAAATGGAATTTGCTAAAAATCTTTTAAAAATTATTGATGTCTATATCTCATGCTTACTCCACCCCAAAGCCCCTTAGATTTTAATATAATTGATCTGGGCTATGACCAGGGCATCAAGACCTTTAAAAGGTCCCCTGGTTTATTAAGTTTTTACTGCTGATGTAACAAATTACCCCAAGCTTATTGGCTTTATACAACACAAATTTATTATCTTACAGTTCTGTGGATCAGAATTATGATTGGTATCTCACTGGGCTAAGTAAGATTAAGGTGTCAGAAAGGTGCATTTCCTTCTGGAGTCTCTAGTAGAAAATTAATTTTCTTGCCATTTTTAGTTGTTAAAGGTTGTTTGTTTTCCTCAGTTCATGGTATTCTTATCCCATCTTCAAAGCTAGCAAACATACCAGTCTTTTTTGCATTGCCACATCTCTGCTTCTCTTTGCATAATCACTCATCAAATGAAATCCTTTTAGTTATTGTCTCTCCTCTGTAGTATGTTCTCATAGGTTCTTGTTAAATATATCTGAGACCAGCAGATGGTATGTATGTATAGTGGTTACGTCACTGGACCCCCACGTACTCAGCTGTAGTTCGAGTCCCAGACCCAGTGGCATAAAACTCACACCGGATGCACATGTGCACATGACCAAAATCCTAAGAAGAGAATGGAGGAGAAGGGATTGTGGTGTGGCCATTCCCCCTGTTGGGGAGGGTAGTGATTTCTCGCTTTCTGTCTCCCTATTTCTCTCTCTTCAGCAAGTGCACACACCCTATAACAAAAATCTCTCCCCAAAACATATATATACATATATATATGCACATATCTGTATATATGGTGTGCATATATACAAAAATATACAATAAATATCATATATAAAATATATAATATACAATTTATATATAATATACCAAAATCATACATATAGCATATATAATATACAATATATATGATATATTCAAATACATGTATATATAACATACATACAAGATAATTATTTTTGTGTATATATTATATAAAAATATATGTTCACACATATATACTATTTATATATACACACACAAATATATGTATATATTTTTACGATACAGTTTTATACACATTTGACTGCCTGGGAAAAAGCCAGAGGCTTGAAAGTCATGCCAGGCATGTGCATTTGTGCCCAAAATCCCAAAAGGAGAAAGGAGGAGAAGGGATTATGCGGTCCAAAATCCCAAGAGGATGGAGAAGAAGGAATTGTGGCATGTACCTCCTACCTGTGGGAGAGAAGTGATTTCTTTCTGTATGTCCATCTGTCTCCCTGGTAAGGACATAAACCCTATAGGAAAAAAATCTCTCTTAAAATTTTTTTTAAAGTAGTATAATACTTTCATAGAATTTGTGAAAATTTTGCCATTATAACTCCACAGTTAAAAAAAGAGGAAAAAATTTATTTTGATCAAACTTAGATTCATTGGAGGTTCATTTTGTTTGCCTATAGAAACAACTGAATTTTACATTTTAATTATCTTTTTATTTTATAAGATTTTTAATTACCCAGCTGTTCATCAGAACTGCCACTGACTTTCTTACATTACTAATTAAAGCTTAGTTTTAAAACACCTGTCATTGTCTCCAAAATTTTGGGTATGTGAGAGAAATGTTTCTTTTTCTTTTCCTTCTATATTTGTTTGGCTTAGAAGATATAATCAGAGGCAACTTTGTCTTTGTGTAAAGTATTGTACAAATTGTGTTGACATTGCTGCCACTGATGCAGGTGGGGACTTTGAAGACTTGTAGAAGGTAAAGTTATGCATTTCTATAATGCTTAACTGGGAACTCAGACAGCACAAGTGCACACGTTGAAACAGAGTTTCAGAGAAAATCCCCTTCAGCCATGACATGGCAAAATTTTACTAAATAAACAGATTAAATAGAAAGTTCTTTTGAACATGTCATGATTCTTCAACCACTGTGGTTAAACAGAGTTCCATAGTGTTTACTATTTCAAGCAACTATAAAGCTTGAAAAAATTTTAAGAATTTGACTATTCAATTGCACAAGTCTTAAGACTAAACTAGTGCCTATTACCATTAGGATATTATTCAACATTTGTCATATTGATGTATTTGCAGTGACTCTAAATCATTTCTTTTTCAAGTATATTCTTAAGAACACTACTTTCTCTCTTTCAGTGTATTGGTAGAGGCTATACAGAGATATGGGTGAGTCCAGAAGTCACATAGATTTGGCTAATGTACCGTACTACAGATCCCTCTTGGAGTTACACAAAAATACCTTGTCATGTTAAACATTTTAATACATTATAAAATCTGTTAATAGAAATATCCGAAACATTTTTGAATGAGTTCTTTAACTTTTGAACCACTACAAGTATCTTTTGAAAAAATAATCCTTTAAAAAGTTTCCCATTCCAGTTTATGGTTTCTTCCTTCCTACTAATAGAAATACCAGTCAAAAATCAGGCCTACAAGACTAATAGGAGGAGGAGATGGAGATTTGTTCGGCAGAGTATATGCTTTGTCTTTCTACTCTATGAAGTACTCCAAAAATATTTTGATATAAAATATCCCGTCCACACCAAAGAATAATTCACATTCTCACATAGATTTCTGTTTCCCAATTTTCACAAATTTTATCGATATGCCCTTTAGTATGGAAGGCAGTTTCATTGAAATACATAATTTTTTCATAATACACATTTATCATGAACATTTTGAAACCCCTTCACAACTCTGAATTCAGTGACATCATGTTGATAGATGCAAATTGTTCACAGGTGGGAATATTTTTGCTGTGAAAATGGGCATATGCTACAAATTATGACTTTTCCCAGAGAGCTGGTTATTAAACATTTGCCAATACCCCATATTTTCTCATATCATCAAATATCCTATGACTTTCATACTTTAGTTTGCTTTTTTTTCCTTGTCACAGATATGAGTGATAATAATGGGAGCATGTGCTTACAGTAGACAAAACATAATTATTGTTTAGAAAGAGATTGTTTTGCTATACGGCAGGTACACTCACTGGAGGGATGACTACACCACAATCAATTTTAATCTATCCTCCTCTTGAGATTTTGGTCACACACTCACTCATGCCTGGCATAAGTCAAGCCACCTGGTCTAGGAGTAGAACCATGGTCAGCCATGAGGAAGTCCAGTGCCTTAACCACTATGCCATCTGCTAGCCCCAACAAAAGATAATTTTAACCTTTTATAGGAGGAAGATAAACTGGGCAGAAGTCATGAACTATTGTAATGATAAAAGTACACAATTTATATGAGATTATATCTCATTGAGTAACCATAAATTTTTGTAAAATTTTACTATTTAATTAATATTACTTAATTAATATACTTATATTGCAGTGATAATCAAGAGCTAATTTCCTAAAGATCCAGGATGTTTGTGACAGTGTTAACTTTCAACAAACGCATCATGATATTGGATTCAAAACAATTTGAAGTGTCCTGAACATGTGCTACAGTTAAATTGAGCAATGGTTCCAATCATGTTAACTATTACAACATGAAGGTCATGTAGAGAAAATATTCTGTAGATCCATGGAGAGCATTTGGGGTGGTGTCCATTAACTTTCATAAAGAAAATGCACATATTCTTCAAACCGTAGTGTTAACATTATCAGTGATTTTGACACTGATTTTAACAATCACAAATATTTTTATAACTTAATGTGACAGTTACTCAAAATGCTATTCATTTTTCTCTATTTTGAAGAATCATAAACTTACAAGTAAATTTTTATGTATTAGGGAAGAAATATTATTACATATTTATAATACAATATGTCTCTCTTAAATCCTGGATTTTATACTTATACATTTAAAAGCAGTATTCTAGGAAAAGATCCCTAGGCTACAATAATCTGCCTTGGTTTGCCAGGCCGATATAAATGGATAACAAAGAAAAAAGCAAAAACAAAAACAAAAAACCTTGAGCAACTCCAGCTCAGTGAATGAGATTGCTTTAAGTAAATTTCAGATTCATCATGTTCCCAAAGGAAAACAAATTTGGTGGAATTGAAGCTATTCAGTGTCTTTTAAAAATTATTCAATGTAATGGCCCAATCCCATGGGCTACTGATTAAGAGAAGTGAATCCCACATGAACAACTGTGCAGTTCAAATTCTGGCCCAGGTGGCTTGAAACACATATCAGGTGTGTGCTTATCCATGTCTCAAGTCCTGACAAGGTGGAGAAATGGAGGATAAAGGATTTGAGCATGACCACACCTCCCTGGGAGGTGCTTTCTTCTTCCCATGCTTTCTCTGTCTCTGTCTCTATCTTTGACAAATGCATGCCCTTCTGGCTTATACAGCAACAAAAACAAATAAAAATAAATTATTTATGTAAAATAAAAGAAATTAGAACAATAGAATAAATCATATTATTTAAGTTTTGAGAAAATATTATATTTCAAAAATTATTTATACACTTGTGTACAAGTAAGCAATCTAAAAGTTAAATTTCATAAGGACTTTGTAGAAATCAATATACGTAAATATATCTTGCACTAAATGTGAAAATGAGTGTCTTCCAGTAAATTGGCTGTTAATTTTATAACAGTGACAAAGTTGTTCAGGTTTCTGGAGTCAAGCTAATTTATCCTTGATGTTATCCTATCATCATTAGTAACTATAACTACCACAAGTGAGTCTGCTGAAAAATCACAGATAAGTGTGAACATTATTTTTTGTGTATGCCTTTGATGCTGAAGGACT
This sequence comes from Tupaia belangeri chinensis, assembly GCF_000334495.1. Taxonomy (NCBI): domain Eukaryota; kingdom Metazoa; phylum Chordata; class Mammalia; order Scandentia; family Tupaiidae; genus Tupaia; species Tupaia belangeri. Next base: position 206,259 of record NW_006204157.1, on the reverse strand, counting down.
GTCATTTGAGATATATTTATTGAAGTCATACTACAATTCCTGCTACTCTTTTAGGTCCTAAGCATATATCAATGAAGAAAAGAGACCAAACAAGGGCCAGCAGGTGGCGTGGTGGTTAAGGGTGCCAGACTCCCACATAATTGACTGTGGTTCAAGTCTCAGACCTGGCAGCTTGCTTTCTCAATTTCCCTCTCTCCTTCTCTCACTCTGTCCCTCTCCAGTCATATTAAAATAAATAAATAAATAAGGTAAAATAAATTTTTTTTTTTTCAAAGTAAGTCACTAGGTCCGAGACTTGAACCATAGTGGGCCATGTGGGAATCCAGTGCCCTTAACCACCATGCCACCTGCTGGCCCCAGTAAAATAACTCTTTTAAAAAAAAGAGATACTGAACAAACTGAACTCAAAGAGATTATATTATAATAGAGAAGAAAAAGACAATATGCAAAATAAATAAGAAAATGATAGTATTTATAGAAATTGAACATTCCATTTTTCAAATCCTTAGCAGACAATTGCCTCTTTACTGAGAAGGATCTTTTCATGCCCTGTACTCATGTTTAACATTTCTTTTAAGGTTTTTGCCATAGGGCATGTGTACTCACCTGAAAAAGACAGAGAGACATTTAGAGGGAATACCCACCCCTCCCAGCAGAGATGGCCATGCTGTAATCCCTTCTTTTCTATTCTTCTCCTGGGACTTTGGAAAAATTCACACACATTCCCAGTGGGAATTTCAAGCTGCCAGGTCCAAGACTTGAACTGTGGTTGGCCATGTGGGAGTCCAGTGCCTTAACCACCATGCCACTGGCTAGTCCCAATAATCAATATTCATCAAATAAATTTTTCTTCATTAATCCAGAAATATTTTGTCCATTAAATGCTTTCTGTGTTTTACCTGTAACACTATCTTCTCTTTGGTCTTATTTAAGATATTTTAAGTTTCACAATTGTAATTTTAATTTAGTCAAATTTATTACTCTTTATTGTTTGTGTTCATGCATCATATTAAGAAGCTCTTTCTTACCATTTATGTAACATTTGCCTTTCTTTAATTCTAATACTGTTTTTGTTTCAATATTTAACTTTACATTTAGAAACAATTATACATAGTAGGAGAGGAGGAAAAAAATAATACCTATTATTGGATAGACCCATGAATTTTATTTGCTTTGTTTTAGTAATTCCTCTGTCCCTTGTCATTTGTGGTCAGGTAATTAGGTCTCACCAATGGAATGTGGGGAGGAAATGATGTTATCTATTTCTAATAGTTCCTTTCAGAAGGTTCTTCTCCTTTCTATAGAGAGTACAGTGATAGTGATAATGATAGCTCATGGAATATCGAAGCCACAAAATTGTATGCCTTTGATTATGAGGGACTGTCATTTGAGAAATATTTACTGAGGTCTTACGGCAGTTTATTGATCCATAAATTATTGCAGGGAACAGAGCTTTGTGTAAGAGACACTTTAGATTTCACATACCTCTTTACTGCATTATAAATCTTTCATTCTTATTTTTCTAGACTTGTTTTCAATATGTATTGACTGTTCAATTTTATCACATACTTTATTAGCTTCTATCAAGATAATGATATTTTCTTAGAATTAATGTGATATTAATAATCTCACAAGGTTGAGCTTTTCTTGCATTCCTTGAATGCTTTATACCTACCCTCACACTGAATAAAAAATGAATATTGTATTATTTTAAATCTTATTATTGTTTTAGGATTTTATCCATATTCAAACTAAGAATGACCTATTACCCATTGTGTTTTTGTGTGTATGTTTGTGTTTGTGTGCTTATGTGTGTTTGTGTGTGGTATCTGCTAGGTTTCATTAACTTAATTTTACTGATTAATTTTACATGTTTCCAATTTTTTCCCTGCTTATTAGGATTATTTTATTTTGTTATAAAACCGATTGACCCAAAATCTTAGTTGCTTAAATATAAATGAGCACTTATATCTCCTGGCTTCTGTGGGATAGCAATTATGGAACAGCTGTCTGTTGTTCCAACTACCATCCTCTCCTGTGTTTGCCATCAGACTGGCTGAAACAATCAGAGACTGCATCAGGATATGCAGATTAGCCACTTCCCACTCTTCAGGGAGTCTCAGAGTCTCTGTGCATTTTCTCTTAGTTATTCAGTCTCTAGATTTTCTGCATGGTGGCTCAAAGTTCCAAAGGATCTGGAGAAAGAGAGAGAGAGATATCGATGGAAACTGCTTTGTCTTCATTAACCTAGCCTTGGATGTCATGTTGTATCTTGGACATATATTTGCTTTATGAAATAAAGTTAAAAGTTTTCCATTTTCTTATATTCTTCTAGGACAATTAAATTTAGTTCCTTTGAAATAATTCTCCATAAAAATCTTTGGAGTTAATTAGTCCTAAGTTGTTTAATGTTATCCTGATTGAATCAACAATAGATAAATCATTTAGCACTTGGTGGTCTTCGCCTTGTTCCTTTCTCTCAAAGCTTTATAAATATTTATATCTCAGAGAGATGGTTAACTCCTGATACTGCTTCTTTTATCTTTTCTTTCTGGTGTAATGCCCAATGTATAGTTTTGCCCTATAAATGTCTCTATGTAAACGAATAGCTTTAGTTAATAAGAGTCATAGTCTATCAAAACAAAACTAAGGCAACATCAACTGTGAATAGTGCTGCAGTAAACCTGGCTATGCAGGAGTCTTTCCAATGAGTGTTTTCCTATTCTTTGTTGAATGCCAAGGAATGGAATTAATAGCCTCTTTGGATATGTGCTTAGAAATGTAAGAAGCAAAATTGAGGAGTTGACAAGCCGAGTGTGTGTGTGTGTGCGTGCCCAAAATCCCAACAGGAGAATGGAAGAGAAGGTATTGTGGCATGGCTATCTCCCCAGGGGGACAGGGGGTGATTTCTCACTTTCTGTCTCTCTCTCTCTCTCTGTCTTTCTGGCTAGCGCACTCGCCCTATAGCAAAACCTTCTTGAAAAAGAAAAACTATGAGGAGTTTAAAAGCCAAACGGTAAAACATTAATTTTGAGTAAACTTTTTTCACCCAATAATAAGAGAACAAACTATACCAAAATAATTTTATTTGCTTTGTTTTATTCATCTTTGGCTACAGAGACAAATTTGGCTAACCTTTCCTCTATTGCTAGTTTTATCATCATAGCAGTTCTTCAAAGTCAGCAGTTGTGTCTTTCAATTATTTATTTATTTATTTATTGAGAGGTTTTTGCTATAGGGCGTGTGCACTCGCCAGACAGAAAGAGACAGACAGAAAGCGAGAAATCACCCCCCAGGGGGGATGGTCATGCCGCAGTCCCTTCTCTTCTATTCTCCTCTGGGGATCTTGGTCATGCACGCACAGGTGGCTGGCGTGAGGTTAAGCCACCATGTCCGGGACTCGAACCACGGTCGACTATGTGTAGTCCAGCGACAGTCATTACGCTTACTGCTGGTCCCTCTTTCAATTCTCATACATCTCAGCAACATTATCTTTATGTGTCTACTTTATCTCTAATGTACAATGAATAGTCATGGATTTTTCATTATGAAATTTTAATCTTGATGGTGGGGTCATAGCTTAATCACTTGGCAGTAATTGGTAATGTTTAGAAGTATATGGATCATAAGTGACAAAATCAACAAGATAAATAAATCAAGAAGGCTACTTTCTGTTTCTGCTAGAGAGAAATGAATTGTTCTATGTACTGGCTCTCTTAAAAGAAATAGATTTTCAAAAAAGAAAGAAAAGTAAGACAACACTAAAAACTGTGGAAAAAATATTGCTCTGGTTTACAACTTTGCTTCTCTGTTATCTACCTCGGATTTTACACATTAGAATACATAAGATAGAAACTCAGAGTAAACCAACTCAAATGTAAAGCCTTAGTCAACTAGGCATCAAACCCTATACAGACATCTGGACTAAAAGTGAAGGATGGACATATACCTAAATGAAAATTCAGGATAGGACTTTAAACACAAAGATTCAGGACCGGACACTGGCATGGTAGGTCAGGTGGCTGGATCTCACATGACTGCCTGAGAGATTACAGTTCTGGACCTGGCAGTTTGGGAAACATGCTGGGTGTGTGTGCATGTATACCCAAGATCCTGAGAAGAAAATCTGGGAGAAGGGATTACAGAATACTCATCTTTCCTGAGTGAGGGTACTTTCTAACTTTCTCTCTCTCCCTGGTGAGCACCCATGACCTATAGCAAGTTTTTTCACAAAGGAAAATTGGACGTAAAAGCAAATATTCACTCAAGTAGCAAGTTATATAACTTCTCTGTGCTTCAGGTTTCTCATATTTTTTTTTCTTAATTTTTGTCAGAGGGTAGACATGTTCACTATAGAGAGACAGAGAGTATGAGGGACAGTGAGTAAGTATCCCCCCCCCCCGGGAATGGTCATGGGGCAATTACATCTCCTTCATTTCTCCCTCTTTTTGTGATTTTAGGCATACAATACATACCCACCCACCCACCCAGAGCAGTGTCTGGGTCTGGGACTCAAATGCAATTAACCAGTTAGGATCCTGCCTTAACCACCATGCCACTGACTGACTTAGGTTTCTCATTTCTTAATTTGGCATAATAAAATTCAAAAGCATTTAGAAATGTCTAGCACAATGACAGAACAAGCATATCACTCAGTTAAAATTACTTCCATCTCCTAGTCAAGTGCTATGTGAAAAAAATGATCAAAATCTTACTTATGTATGTGGCAAACAAAATATTAAGAAACCAAAGCCTGTAAGGTGATATAATATACCACTGTGAGGTATTTTAAGTTTGTAAGTTGGATAGCTTAAACAATGCTGCAGTAACAAACTCCAACATCTTAGTGGCACAAAACAACCAAAGTGTATTTATTGCTAACATCGACCTGAAATAGGTCAAATGGTTCTCCACCAAATAGTTATTTCAAAACTCAAGTTATTTTCATCCTGACTTTATTTAGACAATGATAGCAGACATGATTGAGAAGAGTAGCAGAGAGAAAATGTTGGTCAACCAATATGAACTATAACCATGTTGAAAACATTAGCAATCATTTATGCCTGCATTTTGTGTGTCAGAAACTGAACAATATTATGTCTCATTAACTGAAGATGAGGTTAAGATTTTCTTGTGTCCATGAAGAGGAAATGAGGGGTCAGCAGAGAGCGTAATGGTTATGGCTCTAGACTCCCCTTTAGTCAACTGTGATTTGAGTACTGTACCCAGCAGCTTAAAACTCACTCTGGCGCATGTGGATGTGGGCCCAGAATCCCAAGAGGAAAATGAAGGAAAAGGGATTGTGGTGTGGCCATCTCCTCTGGGGGGTGATTTCTCTCTGTTTCCCTGTCTCTGTCTCTCCAGCGAGCACACATATTCTATAAAAAAAGTTCTCTCTCTTAAAAAAAAATAAGAGAAAATTATATGCTGAGAGTATAGCCATTCTTTGCCATAGTCCCCTACACATTCTGGTAATCAAATGTATCTTCTTTCATACATAGAAATAAACTTACATCTTCCTAAGGATGACAGCCCAAACTTCGATCCAGGTCCTGGGAAGTGCTTTCCAGTGTCCTCTGTAAGTCTGGATGTAATGACCTGGGTTCTGACAACCAAGAAAAACTGAAAGTTATTTTCCCTCCATTCAGTTAAATAGGTCCAAGATAACTGAAATGAATGCTTCTGTGCAAGCAGGAGGAATAGGAGAAATAAAGCAGTGATTAGTCCAAGGAAATTTTGCATGGCCCGACTCATACTCTAGAAAAATGGAGGCAGAAAGATAGATTCCAAAGCCTGCTTAAATCTCAGTCAACATTTAATTTTAAACTGTGGTCTTGTAATTTTATGGCGAAACACTTCCTTTAACACTATAGTAGGCTTCTGATATGTATAAATATACTAGATTCATTTGGTGATAGCCATATTTAGAAATTGTTTCTAGACACCCTTCTCATACCCAATTTATGTCTATATTTTCTCACCTCCATGCCTCTTTCTCTCTCTTTCTCTCTTTCTCAAATATCTTGAAATTATTGAGCTTCATGGGGAAGGCACAATCCTTAATTGGATCTGTTTTCTGTGTTATGGAGAAATTTCACTGGGTCCTTATCACTGAAAACCTTTTCAAATACCATTCCTTTTATTTGCAGTCTAGAACTCCCAATTCTGATACTCTGTGTTTTCAGAGTGTCCCCTCACTTTCATCTCTGCTTCAAAGCGACCCATTCTTTCTTGAGCCTTTCCATTCCTGAGATAGCCTCCAAAATGTGAACACCAAAAAACAAAATAGAACAATCTAGTTCATGCATGGAAATTAAGATACCGCTCCTCTGGTTTTATAGAAGGAGGCTAGAGAGAACATTTTGCTCTCAATCATTTTCCTTTGGAGCTTCTGCTGGCATAGTCGCTGCTGACCTGGAACAACATTTTTATCAAAGGCTTGCCTCTGCATACCGTTGGCATCTTTCCAGCCTCTGATACTGATTTTCCTACTGATGGCTGCCCAACTGATAAACAAATGCTATTTATTTAATTTTTTTTAACACTACTTTTGGTGCCAAATTTCTGTGAGTGAGAGTAGATAATCTAGTGGAGATGAGTTAGTTATAAAAACTCAGTGGCTTATCAGAAAAGTTTATTATTTTTTTTT
>NW_006204157.1:192987-199202 GCF_000334495.1 Tupaia belangeri chinensis | reverse complement strand
AGTAAGTAACCCCCCCCCCCCGGGAATGGTCATGGGGCAATTACATCTCCTTCATTTCTCCCTCTTTTTGTGATTTTAGGCATACAATACATACCCACCCACCCACCCAGAGCAGTGTCTGGGTCTGGGACTCAAATGCAATTAACCAGTTAGGATCCTGCCTTAACCACCATGCCACTGACTGACTTAGGTTTCTCATTTCTTAATTTGGCATAATAAAATTCAAAAGCATTTAGAAATGTCTAGCACAATGACAGAACAAGCATATCACTCAGTTAAAATTACTTCCATCTCCTAGTCAAGTGCTATGTGAAAAAAATGATCAAAATCTTACTTATGTATGTGGCAAACAAAATATTAAGAAACCAAAGCCTGTAAGGTGATATAATATACCACTGTGAGGTATTTTAAGTTTGTAAGTTGGATAGCTTAAACAATGCTGCAGTAACAAACTCCAACATCTTAGTGGCACAAAACAACCAAAGTGTATTTATTGCTAACATCGACCTGAAATAGGTCAAATGGTTCTCCACCAAATAGTTATTTCAAAACTCAAGCTATTTTCAGCCTGCTGCTTTCAGGACAATGATAGCAGACATGATTGAGAAGAGTAGCAGAGAGAAAATGTTGGTCAACCAATATGAACTATAACCATGTTGAAAACATTAGCAATCATTTATGCCTGCATTTTGTGTGTCAGAAACTGAACAATATTATGTCTCATTAACTGAAGATGAGGTTAAGATTTTCTTGTGTCCATGAAGAGGAAATGAGGGGTCAGCAGAGAGCGTAATGGTTATGGCTCTAGACTCCCCTTTAGTCAACTGTGATTTGAGTACTGTACCCAGCAGCTTAAAACTCACTCTGGCGCATGTGGATGTGGGCCCAGAATCCCAAGAGGAAAATGAAGGAAAAGGGATTGTGGTGTGGCCATCTCCTCTGGGGGGTGATTTCTCTCTGTTTCCCTGTCTCTGTCTCTCCAGCGAGCACACATATTCTATAAAAAAAGTTCTCTCTCTTAAAAAAAAATAAGAGAAAATTATATGCTGAGAGTATAGCCATTCTTTGCCATAGTCCCCTACACATTCTGGTAATCAAATGTATCTTCTTTCATACATAGAAATAAACTTACATCTTCCTAAGGATGACAGCCCAAACTTCGATCCAGGTCCTGGGAAGTGCTTTCCAGTGTCCTCTGTAAGTCTGGATGTAATGACCTGGGTTCTGACAACCAAGAAAAACTGAAAGTTATTTTCCCTCCATTCAGTTAAATAGGTCCAAGATAACTGAAATGAATGCTTCTGTGCAAGCAGGAGGAATAGGAGAAATAAAGCAGTGATTAGTCCAAGGAAATTTTGCATGGCCCGACTCATACTCTAGAAAAATGGAGGCAGAAAGATAGATTCCAAAGCCTGCTTAAATCTCAGTCAACATTTAATTTTAAACTGTGGTCTTGTAATTTTATGGCGAAACACTTCCTTTAACACTATAGTAGGCTTCTGATATGTATAAATATACTAGATTCATTTGGTGATAGCCATATTTAGAAATTGTTTCTAGACACCCTTCTCATACCCAATTTATGTCTATATTTTCTCACCTCCATGCCTCTTTCTCTCTCTTTCTCTCTTTCTCAAATATCTTGAAATTATTGAGCTTCATGGGGAAGGCACAATCCTTAATTGGATCTGTTTTCTGTGTTATGGAGAAATTTCACTGGGTCCTTATCACTGAAAACCTTTTCAAATACCATTCCTTTTATTTGCAGTCTAGAACTCCCAATTCTGATACTCTGTGTTTTCAGAGTGTCCCCTCACTTTCATCTCTGCTTCAAAGCGACCCATTCTTTCTTGAGCCTTTCCATTCCTGAGATAGCCTCCAAAATGTGAACACCAAAAAACAAAATAGAACAATCTAGTTCATGCATGGAAATTAAGATACCGCTCCTCTGGTTTTATAGAAGGAGGCTAGAGAGAACATTTTGCTCTCAATCATTTTCCTTTGGAGCTTCTGCTGGCATAGTCGCTGCTGACCTGGAACAACATTTTTATCAAAGGCTTGCCTCTGCATACCGTTGGCATCTTTCCAGCCTCTGATACTGATTTTCCTACTGATGGCTGCCCAACTGATAAACAAATGCTATTTATTTAATTTTTTTTAACACTACTTTTGGTGCCAAATTTCTGTGAGTGAGAGTAGATAATCTAGTGGAGATGAGTTAGTTATAAAAACTCAGTGGCTTATCAGAAAAGTTTATTATTTTTTTTTCACTAATGTGAAAGTCTGAGGTATTCCAAGTAGTAATACTAGAATCCAAGCTGCTTACATTCAGTGTTTCTTTTCTTCTTCTTTTTTTTTTTTTTTTTTTGAGAGTTTTTTGATAGCACTCACCAGAAAGACACAGAAACAAAGCATGAAATCATCCCCCAGGGGGGATGGCCATGCTGCAATCCCTTCTCCTCCATTCTCCCCTTGGCATCTTGGGCACTCACACACATGCATCTGGCATGAGTTTAAGCCATTGAGTCTGAGATTCTAACCCCAGTTGACTAAATGGGAATCCAGCGACATAGCCATTATGCCAATTGCTGGTCCCTACATTCAGTGTTTCTGTCATGTTGAGCCTTCAAGATAGGTTAGTGTCATCCACCTGAAAGACTAGGCAATGTGGGGCTTTGGGCAGACAAGAAGGTGAGTAATTGGACAAGGCATTCTATTATTTGACCTGAAAGCAGCACATGTCACATTCTGTTGGCCTGAGCCCAGTCATATAATCTAACTACAAAATAGATTAGGGATATAGTCTTTCTGTGTTTCCAAGAAGATAGAAGGGAGCTATGAACATCTAATCAGTCTTTTCTGATAACAAGAGTAATTAGTCTCAATAAATCAGTTCAACTAATGTCAAGTAATGATACTACACTAAATTTGAATTCTAGCACTAGCAAATTGTACCCAATGTAGCTGGCACAGGAGTATGGGCATTCATGGACGTGAATAGCTATTGGGGACATTTAAATACTCAGAAGTTGCTAATCTTGCCACTAGTCACCTCTGCCATATTGTTATTCTGAAAGACAAAGTCCAATTCTTAAATAGACAAACAGATATCCTTTTCAAAATTATTCAATAGCCACAGACTAATGTCTTCAACTACTTTATTTCACATGGTATAAACTTTCTTATGCCTCCCAGTGCCTAAGGTTGTCATAAGGAACTTTGGAGGGTAAGATTAACATCCTCTTTAAATGGAAAAATGAGGAGATGCAAGGAAAAAAAGGAGCATGTGGGGAATTCCCAGATAAGTTACCAATGTTTCCAGTGAGCTTACTATTCTACTCAAAAAGAAGAATCTATTATATGCCACAGGTTCATTCTTGGCCATTATGATAGTGCTTTGCCTTTTATTTTTAAGTGCATTATTCTTTTAAAAAATAAAGCATAAAAGAGATGCACCCGTGTTTTAAGCTGTCAGTTAATAAGTGGTGATTAGCATCTTTGTCCTTCAACTATTAGTCACATGTTTTCTCATGATTAGCAAAAATTTGAATTTTCCTAATTAATTATTAGTGACTTTTTAGTGACCTTTAACTAAAATTATTATCTCCCTCATACAGTTGTATTAGCAGTTGAAATTTCCATTCTTCTTCTTTCTATGAAATTTGCAGAACAGCATGTTAATGTCCATGAAGTAGATCGAATCAGCCTTGCCAGAGCAGATGTTTACATTTTCATTAATCAAATAAGCACATGTGTTGATAAGAACAGCAACGTGGGTGACTTTATTTTCTTTTCCATGATGCTGTTTCTCTGTCTTTGAGTTACAACAGTGGTGCCCTTGGCTGAGTATCATAGAAGCTGGGTAGATCACCCTATAACAATTCCTACTTGATTTAATGGTTGAGCTGACAGACCAACAATTGAATCCTAGCTCTGTCTTTTATAGGCAGCTGGAATAACCTTGAGACAATCTCATTACCTCTCTGAGCTTGGGTTATTTCTCATTTATAGAATGGGGTTACTAGGAATATCACACTTGTCATATAAAAAGTACTCAGTAATATTAACTGTCATTATTCAACACATGCTTTCTTTCTAATTGAATATAATGTAATGACAGATTCAAGACAATGTTTATTTGAAAGAACTGGCTGCAGATTTATTGGTAAATTACTTACAACTTGCCAGCCACTGACCCAGGAGCCATGAAGAGAGACAAAACATGGTGCATGCCTTTGAAAAACTCAGTCTAGTGACGAAGATAAATGGGTAACCAGATCATTGCAGTGTGGTATATCGTAATGTGCAGGTAACACAAAAGAATCAGTGACTCACTTTGCTCTAGCAAGTCTGAGAAAACTTCAGAGAAAGAAATGTGTGCATGAGGAGTGAAAATATGAGTAGTAGGCCTTACTTGGTGATGGGTAAGGATATCATAGAGAGAACAACTTGTGTAAGAGGCTGATAGTATGGAACAGGGGGATTTAGGGACATTGTAAGTCATTCAGCACTGCACTGCCCATAGACTGTAAGTCTGAGAGAGTAGCAAGAGAAGAAACCCATTACACCATTTATGACATCAAAGGGGTAAACTCAAAGGGCTTTAAGGATGAGAGTAATCAAATTTGCTGTCATTAACCAATAAGTTTTTGTGAAGAATTCTTCCTTATTTATTTTTCTAGGTAAGCAGAGAAAACAAGGGGGATAACAAAGGCAGAAGATTGGCAGATTCATTTATGTATTAAATAATTTTGCGAACACACTGTCTTTATGTAATATAGGAAAAAACTGGCACTGGTCCTGTACTTGAACACTTCAATTTATGAAGCCTGTCATGATCATTTCAATTTTATTGTGTACTGTCTTATGACATGTTATTTTGAAAAATATTTAAATAAAAAGGTAACATATATATGCACATATATACATGCTAATTATACATATCTAGATATATTATAGGTAAATATTTTTCTTCATATACACATTCATATATGCATGTGAACTATCTATATTTATCTTAAATATTAAACTCTCACAGCAACAATTATGAATAACATTCTTTTTGTGCCGTATACTAAATACTTCACAAAATTTTAAATATATAAAGTTATGTTTTTTATATTCCAAATCAATTACCCTCTTTATCAATCCTGCCTTATTTTTATCCTTTATTCTCAAAAAAATTTATTGTGCTGCTGAATCTCATAATGTTGGCCTTGGGGAAAGTATAATAAATTGGTAAATATAGCATTAACAATGCCTCATTTTATCATGTGCCAGTTACATGTTATATTTGGTTCTTTACTGCATTCCCACTCAATAATTTTATGAAGAGTTATTGCTAACTTTTATACATTACATGTCTTAAAACCAGTATGCAATCTACTCAAGGCAATACAGTTAATACACTGCAGTAAAGAGAATCCAGACATACACTTCTCTGCCTCAGAAACTTTCTTAGTACTGCTTTAGAGTTTGCAAAACACTTACATGAATTATCTCAGTTAAGACTTACAACTTCTTGATATAGTAAACATTCTCCAGATTTTACCGATGAAAAAAACTGGACTCAGAGAGATAAAGTGACTTCCCAATAAATTAAAGTTGTAACACAGTAGAATGTGCAGTTCATTTGGATAGGCTATATTGTAGACAACTCTCAATAGTTTTTTGACTAAATAAACCCAAACATCCATGTTTAGGAAAAGCAAAACAAAACAAGTTCTTCCCATCAAAACAGAAGTCTGTTAAGGTTAAATATTTTCATTGAAAGTCTTTTTTTTTTTTAATAATCACTTACTTGTCATTAAAACATCAATCCATTATTGCCATCCTCACAGCCCCTTAATGAGAAGCAAATTAAGTTGTTTGAAAATGCATTCAGTAAGCCTTGTTTTTCCATGGACCAGTGGTGGAGAGAAAAGAAAGTGATCTTGCCAGGCTGTTGGCTGACTAGAGCTAATGGCATTCAGTCTTGTGAAATGGATATTAATGATTCTACATTGTTTAACTTGGTTTGCTCTTGATAGATTTTTCCCTTCTGAATTAATGTCTGTCTTCTCTTGATTAATTTAGAGTGATTGTACTGCAAGTCGCTTAATTACATTTTCTTTCTAAAGTCAAAAATCATTCATTGTGATGAAGGCAGTCCTTTTGATTTCTCATAAAAATAATCCCCAAGTGTCTGAAGTATAGATCTTACATAGTTAGTAGGG
>NW_006204157.1:184860-192493 GCF_000334495.1 Tupaia belangeri chinensis | reverse complement strand
TAAGAAGGTTGCACTAAAGTTGGCAAAGCCTTCTCATAAATCTCATTTAGTATCTCATTTTATAACTCCCAAGGCAGAGCTATTTCAAGTGCATGTGGTAATGTCCTAAACAAGAGACTTTACCTAAATAAAGGGAATCTTTTTGTTAGTTTTTTTTTTTTTTTCCAAAGAGAGTATGTGTCCACTGGAGAGACAGATAAAGAGAAGGAAAGTAAGAAATAACCCCCAGGGCCAATGGCTGAGCATCACCCCCTATGCCTCCAGTCTCCTCTTGGGATTTTGGACACACAAGCACACTTATTGGCATTATTTTCAAGCTGCTTGGTCCAGGCCTTAAACCTTGGTTGGCCATGTGGGAGTCCAGTGCCTTAGCCACCACGGCACCTGCTGGCCCCATGAAGCATAAAATATTAGGTCATCAGAAAAGTCATGACCATTTTTCCATAGAAAAATATGTCTTATCTTTTCTGATGACCAATATTTTTTAAATCCTGTGAATGTGGGCCAGCAGATGGCATAGTGGTTATGCTGTTAGACTCCCTCATGGCTGACCATGGTTTGAGTTCCAGACCCGGTGGCTTGAAGCTCATGATATTTGCATGTGCCTGCATGCCCAAGATCCCAGGAGGAGAATGGAGGAAAAGGGATTTTAGCATGGCTTTCCCTCCTAAAGGGGGAGGGGGAGTTATGATATCTCACTTTCTTTCTCACTGTCTTTGTCTCTTTCACTCTTGCTCTCTCTCTCCAGTGAGCACACATACCCCAAGGCAACAACCTATGAAAAAAAAAAAATCCCATAAATGACTTGCTGTGAGACATGACAATGTAGGTTAAAGAGTTTCAAAATATTTTAAAGTTTTTCCCAATAGAAATAAAATAGAATATTATAAAGAGAATACTTGACTCAAAGTCAGCGCACACAGATTTTCTTCTAATATAATTGAATCTAATCTCTTCTATGAGTGAAATAGACATAATGTCGGCTCTCCAGATCTAAAATTGCCTCAAGAATCACACAATTTTTGAAAAAATGTGTCATTTAGTGTCACATGTAATGTGACATTACTAATGTAAATGTGTCATGTAATCTTATTTTCATTATTTTTCTGGGCAATAGTTCTTAAGTGGTGAGCTGTATTCCCTTGCTCCTTTCAAATATCAGTTTATTTAGAGCAGTTTAGGAATTCAAAATCATCCCTAGTTTACTGTTCTGTTTGCGCATGTTATCAGACAATAACCAGATAATGACACCTTTCATGTCTTAAGTTCATTGTCTATTAAGTAGCCATTTTTTCTTTTTTAATTGCCAGAGCATGGATGTGATTGCCAGAGATAGAGAGAGAAGAAAAACAAAGCATCCCCAGTGTGGAATGGTCATGCCACACTCCTTTTTCTCCCTTTCTCCATTTTGTAAGGATTTGGGGCACACATGCATAGATGCCCAACAGTTTTCAAGTTGCTGAGCTGGATTTGAACATGGTCAACCTTGGGAGATCTGACTCCTTAAAATACTAGCTATGAGGCTGGTCGTGCATTTTGCTTTTCAAATTATAACAATTCTTTTCAAACTGTATTTTTACAGAATCTTAAAAAATCGCTGCAGGTGTTCCAAATGTCTGGCAACTCACTACTGCCCAATGATCTCAGGCATCAGATTTGAAGTCAAGGAAACTTGGGATGATATCTGAGACCCTATTGACATGTAGATCCTTGAGCAAATCACCTCCATTTTTAAGGTTCAATTTCCTAATATGTACATGTGGTTAGTAGTGGCAGCATAATGCATAATTGTTGCTGAGAAGATTTAATAAAATGATGAAAGCCAAGGTCCTAGCATAATTTCTGCCAAGTACTTTGTTCAATAAGTGATAGTCTTGTGTTTGTATACCAGACAATTCATTTTTGTCAAGAATGACTTTTAAGTAATTTCAGTAAACTTAACCATCAGAATTGCCTAGAAGACAACTCAGTATCAACCCCTGTTAAAAGTGATCAAAAAGTAGCTGAAGGAATTGGCCTTGTGACTCCACAGTGGAATTTCTTTGTATGCATCTCCCACTTTTTCATTTGCTGCATGCAACCAGCTCACGTCAGATCATCACCATTTGCACTCCACTGGGAAAATAAAATTTTACTTTTTCTCTAAGATGCCGTGTTTCTGGTATTATACTTGGTATTTTGCATATCTTATTTTAGCTTTATAACTACCCTGCAAAGCAAATACTGGCATAATATTGAACCAGAGAAAGTGAAGATTAAAGAACTTAAGTATCCAAGATCATATAGCTTGTTTGGGTAGTCTTAGTATTCGAACCCAAAACTCCTGATTCCAGCTTTGAATAATTTTTTTTAATTTTATTTTTTAATTTTATTTTTTATTTACATTTTTAAAATTTCATTTTCTTTTATACATTCAATCACATTATTTAGCTTACAAAGTGAATATTTCAACAGGTGAACATGTCTCCCTAGTCCAGTTAATAAAACTATAAAATGTCTTCAACAGAAAATACCACATTTCTTTGTCCCATTAGTGCTTTGCCTCTCTATTTTTCTTCTAAATGTCCTTCTTCAGACCCTACTCTTAATTTAACTTTGGGTTGTGCTTCTGAATATAGCCAAATGTTTCAAGATACAGATTGAGAGACTGACATTTTTTGGAAGGTAGTGTTTGCCCAAATGTTTTGAGATTATGAGATTATGTTTGCGAGGTAGGATTTCAAATGAAATTTTATTTCTTCCTCGTACTTTTTTTTGGTATATGTGTGTGTGTGTTCTTTTCTAATGAGTTCAAATCCACTTTGGGAAAATAATACTTTCCAATTGACTAGCTCACTGTGAAATTTTACCTCATTTCAGGTGAGCCATAGGAACAAAAGAAAGCTATTCACTGAAGTGTTGCTGGTTTTCAGCCTTGCTATCAAGCTGGACCTATAACTATTGTTCATGCAAAGAGTTCTGTTTTTAGAAAGGGTGACTCATTATAAAGCAATGTGACTTGTCTGTCCCCACAGTCTGAAAATAAATGTGAAGGGACAATAGGAAGCCTCAAAGTAAACACTTGTTTTGTGTTCAAACTTTGAAAGCTATCTTGGCTGACATTAACAACAGTTTTCTTTTCTTTTTTGAGATGACAGAGGTTGCTTTGTAATTAACTTACACAGCCAAAGATCTCCAGGCCCAAGGAATTGTGGGCTCTGAAAGCAGATGGTGAAAATCTGTGTCTCTTTTTTCTTTCTGACAGCAAAGGTTCTTAGACTTGTCTTCAACACCCTCCTTACAAGGAACTTCCTGTTTCCAAATTTATCCTACAGGCAAGTAGAGAAAGAGAATGAAATTAGTAAGAACACAGAGTGAGTCCAACTTTGTCAATAATTAGTTGTGCCTTTGGTCATACATAGCAATTTTTATGAACATCAAATTCTTCATCGTTTACCTAATATTTATTGAATCCATATTATGTGTCAATATTTTTTTATGGTTTGGGATTCTAATGGTGATCAAAAACCGATATAATTTGGGCCAGCAAATGACATGGTGGTTGAGGCACTGGACTCCCTCATGACCAACTGAGGTTTAAGTTCTGGACCTGGTGGCTTGCTTTCTCACTTTCCATCTCTCTTTTTGTTTCTCTCTGGTTAGTATGTATGCCCTGTTGTTTTTCTTTTGTGCTAGAAGCCAGTATCTTGATAAACCCGCTGTTTTCTGTGTGTTTGTAATTCATATACCATAAAGAAATTCTATGAACTTGGTTAGGCTGTTCTGCTCTGTTGTCAATAGCAATTTGGTGCATATGGATTTGAGAGTGGAAAATTGCTTAATGGGAAAGTCTTCAAATGTTTCAGAATCAAGTCTTCAATCTACACCCTTGTTGAGATGCCAATATGTGTTACCTGATCTCAATCAGAAATAAGATTTTCTCATTTCTTTGTCTTTTGGTAATCATTGGAAGCTTGGATTGAAAACAAAGTTGGGACAAGGCTGAGAAATGTAGTGAAGTATTAGAAAATAAGCTTTTTATACTATATTGTTTTGAATAAATTGCTGCAGAGTAAATAATGGAGTATGTAGATTCTGTGCTCTGTGAAATTAGTAAAGCCGTGGGCATTTTCAGCATAGTGTACAAGAATATTCTGTGTGATAGAGACTCTGTCAGGGGACTATGGTAAACAACAAACACAAACTCTCTCCTCATCTACTAGGTTTAGTCAAGTAAGTTATCTAATTGGTCAAGTTTGCCTTTGCCAAAGATAGAAAGGTAATGTATTTTGTGACTGTTATTTGAGTATCTATAACAACTCATAAAACATTAAACATAAAATAATTTAATTTTCAGTACTTTCAATTTAACTTTTATAATAACACAAATTTTTCCCTATGTGGTAGACACTGTGCTAAGGGTTTTGTATATGTTACTTTAGAAATCCTGTACTCTAACATTAGGGAAAATACATTCTACAGAAGGAAATTCTGAAGAGTGTTTCAAGGCTCAGAGAGGCATCTTGATATCCCCAAGATTATAGTCTATGTGGTATGTGATATGTATTCCATGTCCATGCTATTTCTCCTGCTACTATCTATAACATAGTTTTAGGATTATACCTTTGAAAATAAAATAACTAGGTAAGATGATTTAAAAATATATCTAAAAATATACTTAGCAGAATGTTAGATGTAGAGTGTTATTGGCATCTTGGAAATTAACTTTTCATGATTAGGTAAGCTCAGGTACAGTGCATAAACTCACAAGTATCTAGACACTACTACCCTTCCTGGAGCCTATAATATATTCGGTGGTTGAAAAAGTAATAATGCATTTTTACATAGAAAAATATAAGTCATGGCTTTTCCAGTGACCCAATAGTTACTTTTTTTGCAAATTCCAAGAGAAGATATGGTATGTAGCATCTCCTGAAGTTATTTTATCACAAAGACATTTATTCATAGGATATCCTGAAGAAAATGTTTTTTCACAACAAATCCTAGGAATTGCTGCCCAGCATACCCTCTTGTTTTCTAACTTGCTTCTTGCTGCCTAGAGCCTCACTGTGAAAGGATTAGAGGTCAGAAAGTTGCTTTTGATTGTAACTGGAGAGGGGAGAGCACTTTTTTTTTATTTTCTCCTGGGTCCATGATAGTATGATATGTCAGTATCTGTAGACATATGGATATTTTAAAAACACCTACACATAACTACTCTCTTTATAACTATCAGAACTTGAAATTGCAGCAACAGAAACTATCATAGTTGATTTTAATAAACAACAGGGACCAGCAGTTGGCATAGTGGCTATGTTGCTGAACTCCCATGTAGTTAATCGTGGTTTGAGCCCTGTAACCGGTGGCTTAAACTCAGGCCAGGTGCATGTGTGTGCATGTCCAAGATCCCAAGAGGAAAATGGAGAAGAAGGGATTGTGGCCTGGTCATCTCCACCTAGTAGGGTGTAATTTCTCGCTTTCTGTCTCTCTGTCTCTCTCTGTCTTTCTGACAAGCGCAGGTGCCCTATAGCAAAATCCTCTCCAAAAAAAAATAGACAACAAATGCACTGAAATGATATTGGAGAGTGTAGAGAATTACTGAAGAGACTGTAGAGTAAGGCTTGGGACTGTATATCTTGGATCCATGCAGAAGAGGTCAGGCAAAACCATGGCATTGCGATCACAAGTCCTGGTTCCTGAAGGCTGTCCCACTACTGCTGTGGCTCAAAACACTCTCCATTGCCAGCCCACATTTACCACTAGAAAGACAAAGTTCCTCCTGGTTCCTGTGACTGTAGGATCTGTGGTTCATCCAATTGGTAGAGTTTGAGTTTGGCTCCTGTGCCTGATTCATAGCTACAAAGGTACCTTCAGGCAATAATTCTCTGACATTTCCATCTTTCTTAAGGGAGGAGACTGTTTTCACCTCACAAAGTATACTGTTCAGAAAATGGGCAGATAAAATTATGTGGGTGAATTTGTTATTGTCTATAATTTCCAATTTGTAAAAGTTTCTTTCATGATTGAGAGAGAGAGAGAAAGAGAGAAAAATAGACAAGCATCTTCACCATCACATACCACAGTCCCTGTCTCCCTAGCCTTTTTACCCAGTCAGGATCACAGGTACCCTTGAAGCACATGCAAAAGGCATGTACAGGATGCTACACTATAGTAGTACCACTCTCGTTGAGCCCTTCTTTTCCAATTTAAAACCTACATTTATGTTGTTTTGGTGAACCAACTTGACCTCATATTTTTATTTTTAATGAGAGAGAAAAACAACCACAGAAGGAAAGAGAGGGTATATACAGAGAAATGAGAGTGAGATAGGTCTTTTTTGATAGGATCTGCCCCAGCTTCTCTGTTAGCTATGATTACAGGCACAGGTTGCCATACCATACCCTGTCTGTTCAGGTTAGTCCAGGATCCAAGTAGAGGGCTCCCATGTGGCCCTAGTCTAAAGTAATGGCACCCTCTCCCTTGCATCACTGCAGCGTGTCCAGTCTTATCATTTTTTTTTATGCCCACTTTTAAAGGAGATAACTTAACTGAAGCAGTATTTACATCAAGTTCTGAAATATTATATGGGATCAATAAACATTACATAAGTGAGTATCTATAAAGTTCAAAGATCTAGCCAGGGCCATAATATAAGTATCAGAATTGGGATTCAAGTACAGATCTTATTTCTAATCTCTGGATGTTTTATCACTGGCTATTTATGCTCACAGAATTACTTTTTTTTTTTATTTTAGTGGTGTGTGGGTTTTTTTTTTTTTTTCAATAGGGCATGTGAACTCACTAGAGAGAGAGAGATAGAGAGGGAGAAAGAGAAATCACCCCCATGGGAGAGTGCCACACCGCAATCCCTTTTCCTTTATTCTCTTCTTGGGATTTTGTGCATGCATACACATGCACCAGTGTGCTTTCAAAGCTGCCAGGTCTGGGACTGGAACTGCAGAGTTGGCCATGTAGGATTTAGCTGCCTTAAGCCTTATGCCACCTGCTTACCTTGTTCATAGTATACTTTTCTACTACTTAACAGAAAGATTAAAGGTGCCAAAGCATTCTAAGCACATAGAAAAATGTAGTGTTCTCAGTTAGATATGAGCTTTGGGTAGATGATTTTCTTATAATTTTTTTACTAGCCCAAATATAACAATAAAGAATAAACTATTTGTTAAATCAATAGGTTGGCATGACTTAGTTCACTGGATACACAATGTAGAAACCAAAATAAACCCCTTGGATTCTATGGTTATTAACACAGAATATAACTTACGGAGAACTGTGTACAAAGCATTAATGTTTAGATTTAAAAAGGTGGCCACACTTCAAGCAAGACAAGCATTTTCTTAGAAGGTTTAGATTGGCATTCCTATCTTAAGCTACCTGAAAAATAAACATAAATTGGTTGCCCAGAAAATTTTATTCATCTTGGAGTTTGGAAATATCCTAAAGTTATTTCTAGCAGCCTTGATGGAAGGTAATATGTAAATAAAACATTTAAGATAAAATTGTAGAATTTTGAATCATTCACTCAAGGGACAGAATCAAGGTTCTGATTTCAAATAATGCAACAGAAAGAATGACCATGTGAGAGATATAATGAAGAGTTAAGGAATTGTATCAGTGCTCTGTTGGCAGACAGGAC
>NW_006204157.1:171443-184829 GCF_000334495.1 Tupaia belangeri chinensis | reverse complement strand
GCCAAGAGGTAGCTATTTAGCCCACATTTAGTAAATAAAAACCTCAGCAATACAATAGTTGGCTCTCTGAACTCGTGCTCTCCTAAAGCTCAGGGACATCCCACTCAGCTATTCTTAACAATGTATCTCCCCTCTTGAAGCCCTCTCTGTCCTTAGGCTGGCATTTCTGAATCACATCTGAATACTCAATTACTTTCTAGGGAGAAAGAAATAACTATTATTATATATGGCCTGGAATAATGGTGTGTATGAGTTAGTATCACTCCATTTGGTTCCTGTTTTATTTCTTTTATGTAACTCTGCATATTGATTTTTATTTTCCCTGATAATTTAAATGGAATTTTTATGTGCTCTTTATATAATAGGAGCTGGGTTTTATATGCGTACATTCATTTAACCTATATGACAATAATGTTGGTCCATATTGTTATCTTTGCTATATAGACAAGGAAATATGCCTAGTAAACTTAAGTAATTCAGGTCACACAACTAGAAACTCACAAAGTAGGACTTGATTCTGTCAGTACAGGCTGACTTTGAACATTAACCAATCTATACTGACCCATTATAATAACTACATATTTATTTTTCTTTAATTTTAAAAAATCTATTTATTGAGAGGAAGAGAGCAAGAATGGAAAAAGTGTCCTTAATGGAATCTTACACTCCAATCCTGCTCCATACTTCCCAGCCAGTCAAGATTATGAGCATACACTCTGTATATGGACTAATCTGGAAACCAAACCCTGATTCTCCACATGGCTACCAGCATTTTAAAGCATTATGGTACTGCTATACCACTATGGCTGGACCAATAACAATAATAATGATTTATTAATAAGCACTAGCTGGCTAGCTAGCAATTGCAACTATTATAGGTCGAGAAATAAAAAATGGAAGAAAATTATAAGGAATGAGGCTCACTAAAATGTACATGCATACTATTGGGTTGTTGGAAAAGTCATGACATATTTTCCCATGCAAAAATGTGTCATGACTTTTCTGAGAATCTAATATTCTCCTGTCTGAGAGATCCTCTCTGCCTTTATTGTCTAATAACTCCTAGTTTTACTTATGAGTCAATGTGATATCACTGTCCCTACTTTCAGTAGATGTCCTTCACTGTTCTTCCATTTACTATGGTACTAACCTGATGAATTGTTGTTTATTATGTATTCACTTACATTAGAAACTCAAGCAATCAGTTTCTTAGGGAGTGGGACATATTCTTATCCTCTCTGTAAGGAGCAAACTGCTTGATCTTGTGTATAAAGACCAAGTGACTTTATTGTCACATAACAGGGATTCTAATATTTGAGTATCTCATATTGGAGACACATTTACATACCTCCTCCAGTCATTTAACCATGTCACAACTGCTACCACCAATCTGAAGGTAGCTTTTATTACCCCTCCCCGTAAACACATAGTTAATGTTATTGAATTTCGAAGGTTTAAGTAGATCTTCCTACTCTTTACCATCCTACATTCAACCAAGTATTATATTATGGCACCTTTCAGCCCTCTCTGTAAATATATGAGTCTATTGTGTCTGCTCTCAGTACTTTTTTTTTTTTGTGTGAGACTTTTTTCATTTAGATTTTCTAGTAGAGTATATTTATAAATTAATTGATTAACAGTATATTCATAAATTGATTAACAGTCAATCAACTCAGATGGCTTCATGCTCTCAGTACTTTTTTATTTGTTTTTGAAAGATTTTTGCTGTAGGGAACATGTGCTTGTTGGAGAAACAAAGAAACAAAGAGACAGAAAACAAGAAATCACTCCCCAGGGGAGGCCACACCACCATCCCTTCTTCTCCATTCTCCTCCTGGGATTTTGGGCACACATGCACACATTCCCAGTGTGAGGTTAAAGCTGCCAAGTCCAGGACTCAAACCACAGTCAACCACAAAGGAGTCCAGTGCCTTAACCACCAGACCACCTGCTGGCCCCTTAATATTTCTCCATTAGTCTCACTGTGAATTGATGTATTACTTATTAAGTAGATAAACTCATTTGATTTTATAAGAATTTGGATAAAATCCTATAATCAATAACTTTTTTTTTTTTTTTATCTAATCCATTACCTGACATTACATCCCTAAGTCATGGACTTCCTCAGTATAAGTTTATTTTCAATAGTGAATAAGGGTCATAATGACAAAATAGCAAGTGAACAAAAATGAAATGAAAGGATTTGTCATATTGATAGTGACCTTCCCTCTTTAGAGCTGCCATTAGTCTATTAGAGATACACTCTGGATTAAGGAAGCACACATCCAAGATTAGATTAGCAAATCAGATTATTTCTAATGATCACTATTCCTTAGGAATAGACACACTGCTTATAATTCAAGAGTTTCCTACACTTTGAAGATAAAGTCTTTCAAACCCTTCATTTTGGAGATAATTTTTTTTCATGTACTTCTTAAAAGACGCCATTCTTTTCCCAAGACGAACTGCTTATGTATTCATATAGAAGAGGTGATGAGATTGCTGATTGCAGACTAAATAAAGTTGTAGAGATGGTTAAACTGTATGATTACTACAATGATCAGTATCATTTGTGAGTTCTGTTTGTTTCCTCAAATTCCTTTCCTTTAAATTTGAAATAATTACTTTGCTTTCTTTTAAAATTGAAATTTTTCTTTGATATTTTCCCCAAAATTGGGAAATAATGGATGTGGTGATTTAATGTGTTAATTTTGAACTTAGAGAGAGAGGAAACAAGAAATCACTCATCCCCCTGGTGAGATAGCCATGCTGCAATGTCTTCTCCTCTGTTCTCTCTTGGGGATTTTGGGCACACATGCACATGCACCTGGCATGAATTTTAAGCCACTGGGTCCAGGACTGGAACTGCGGTTGACTATGGGAGTCAGGCAACATAACCATTACACCATCTGCTAGTCCCAATTTTGAACTTAATATGTGTGTTTGTTAGAGCCCTATGTCAAATATGACACTAAAGATGTTTCAAATTAAAATAAAGCTTTTCAGCCCAGTGCTTCAGATTCTCTCAGTTTTTTTCAGTTTCTCTGAAGTATGACTCTTGTATGTAATGCTTCAGATTATGAAACATTGGTCAAATTAATCATTATAATTCATGTCATATAATTACTAAGGAATTACTATTTCTTTTTAACCATCTGTTTCCTAGAGCAAGGGCAGGCAGATGAAACTGTGCTCCTTCACTACAAATGTCATATATACTGTAATAGAATAATACTATTATTCTCTACTTGCAGTTGAGCTTGGAATAACCACAGATCCTCCAAACTTAACATGGGGAAAAATTCTTAGGCTACATCCATTGGGGAAGAGAGAGATTAGAGAGATCAGAGAATTATCCAGTGTTCCCTGTCCATCCTTAGTCATTCTGATGAATTGGTTTACAACTGGACTGGAAGCAAGACATAATATTGAGCAAATATGATTTATAATGCATGAAAGAACAATTATGCATATATTGAGACTTAAATATCACTTAGGGAAATAAAAATGGTTTGAGGAAAGGGTTAGCTTTTAAGCATTTACATAGGCATTCTCATTGAAAATCATGATACACAAACATCTTTTAACTAACGATGGAGAATTGTGGAACTGGGTCAGGATTGTGAAAACTGGCACCATCACATATTTATTATGTGCCTATTAAATATAAGCTACAGTGGCAATTACTGTGGAACCTCCTGAAATGTAATTGGCACAATCACCAAAAGTGCCCTTTCTGACATCAATAGTTTTTAATAGTTTACTCGGAGATATAGTTCATATATTTTGTATATTTGATCACAATATCAGTTCTGTTTATTTCCTAGTTACAAAGTTACATATGAGTTTTGTTTGTGATGATCGTATAGTACCCATTCTTGATAACTATACATCATATTTTATTTATGTGATTCCCAATTGTATAACATTTATCTCACCATTAACATTTCATTATTGTTAAAATAAAAAATAATGTGATAGACATCTACTAAAAATAACAGTGTTGGGTTTAAAAGCAAGAAAATTATTAAGATTTTTGTACATGCTGGCTAAGGTATGATCCAACATGGATTTTCTTAAGTTTAATCTGTTTGGAACTCATTTGGGGATCTTACTGCTTTTTTAATAGTTTGAAAGTTAACCCAGACCTATTAAAAAGTTCATCTTCTCTTTGGTGGTCTGAAATGTCACCTTTATACTAATTTAAATTCTGTACTTACTTGAACCTAAATTTTCTATTTTGCTTCACTAATCAACATGTCTAATTTTGTGCTACTACCACATTGTTTTAATATAGTTTCAAGCCCAGTTAATATTTAATCAATGACTTCATACATTGAAATAACATTTTACATTTCTTTGTTGGTTCAGATCCTTATCCAGATAATGTAAGAGGTCAGAGAGGAATATGACGAAGGACATGCTTAATTCACAGCTGCTATAACACCTAACAAAGATAGCAATTTCACTTCTTAGAAAAATTTCACTTGCTACATTCTAAACACATGCAGATGGATTTTCATAATGCGCAGAATTTTAAGCCTTGGACAAAAGCTTCCTTTAGTCTCTTTCTTGTAGAGAATAAAAATGGGAAGAGCAGTAAAATTCTATATACCTTTATATGTGATACCTCTTAATTTTGTTTGAAACACAAAAGCAATGTGACATAATGAATGAGTTGAGTTTCAACTTATCCACTTCCTGGTGTGTGATCTTGGTTAAGCTTTTTAACCTTCTTAACCTCCGCAAGCCTCATTTTTCAATGAAGTGGGGATATGAATATTTCTTATGTTACTGTTACTATGCTCCGTTGGGTTCCCAAGTTGTGACAGTCAAGGGAAATACAGGTCATAGGAAAGTAACTGGTCTTCTAAACATGATAGATGTGAGGGTAATAGACTCATGTTAGGAAGAAGTCTGTATTTTCATGTTTTTCTATACTAAAATGTGTCATAACTTTTCTGAAGACCCAGTATATTGTAGCAGAATGAAAAAATACAGTTATTTACAGAGAGAACAAAAGAACATAATGTCCCAGGTTGGAATCATCCTATCTGAAGTTTAAAGAACAGGGGGAAGATATATCTGACGCATTTAAGATATATTTTGACCTAAGCCTTTAAATTGAGACTACTTTGTGTAACTTTCCTTAGAATACAGGTGTTACGATTAAAAAGAAGAAGAAAAAAATATTAAAGAAAGGAGAGAAAGGAAAAGAGGAATGCTTGCATATTAATTTGCCTGGGTGACTCAGACTGATCTGGGGTTCAGAGTAGGACTCAGATCCTGGTCTAGGCTGCCATATTGAGAGGAGCTGGGACATAGCCTCTCTGACCTACTTTGTCAAGGAGTCTTCAAATCACTGTCCCCTGAGCCTTGGGACAGTAGAGAAAGCAGCTGAGCTGCATGCTCTGCTTGTGGTGTGAAAAATAAGCCCTTGGCCGAAGGCACAGGCTGCAAACTCATAACTAGCCAGCCACTAGCTCTGTGGAGTTGCTGTCAGGTTTGATTAGCTTTCCTGACTCAGATTCGTTGGCTCTATAAACTGTTCCATCCCCTCAGCCTTCCTTGCTACTGCTGTAGTTGGCTCCTTTTACTGTCTGAGGAGCTGTCACAGCTGGCTGATCAAACTGCTGCCCAATCAACATCCCTTGTACCCAGACCCTGACTGACCTTGTTCTGTCTCTGCTTTTCTCATCCCTCTGATCCTTCTGCAGTAGAATCTTCTACCCCTGCTGTCTGATCCCACTGCTCGTCTAATCAGCCCGTTAGACAGTTTGATTAGCTGCTCCTTCCTCTCACTCTGCCAGCAATTCCTGCTGCTCCCAGCTGTGCCCAGAGCCTGCTAGTAACTCACTATCCATTTCTCCTGACCCTCCGTTAGAACTGTTGGCTGACCGACTTAATGCTTTTTCACAGCAACTCTGATCTTCCATGGTCTCCTTCCGCTGTGGTCTTCTAATCAGTCTTCTAATGTCTTCTCACTCTGTCTTCTTCTGTGATGCTCTTGATGTTAATTTAATCATTCTGGTGTCCCATGACAGGCACTTTTCCATCAGCCTTTGAGGCTGGGGTTACCTGAATGGCTATCTTTGCCAAGCAATATCATTTCAGAACAGGCAAATTCAAGCATTCGCTTCATATCTTCCCCAAATGCCAGCAGCTGGTGTTGCTGTCTGGCTTGGCTTTTTTAAAATGTGTTTGTTTGTTTGCCTGTTTAAAGACCAGTTCTGACAGTTATGATCCTCCTCCTTCAGTATCTCATGCAACTGGGACCACAGATGCATGCCACTGTGTCCAGCCTCCATGTTACACTGGAATTAATCCTGGGCCTCCCATGTGGTACCCCAGCGAGCAGAGTGCTACGTCATAGCAGAGCAGGCCATCATAGATGGGCCACCTGACTCTGTACCTAGTGAGCTAAATCAGTGACTCCATCACTCTCCATAGGACAATCTGGTTTGTAGCATTTTTGAAATTTTTTTTATTTTGTTTTAATTGCCAAAGGGTATATTTGCTCACCAGAGAGAGTAAGTGAGAGCCCCCAAGGACCATCAGATAGTGTAATGGTTATGTTGCTGCACTCTCACATAGTTGACCGCAGCTCAAGTCTCACACTCGGTAGCTGAAATTCACACCAGTTGTGTGTGTGCGTGTGTGTGTGTATGTGCCCAAAATCCCAGGAGGAGAATGGAGGAGGAGGGATTATGTGTGTCCATCCTCCTGGGGGGCGATTTCTCACTTTCTGTTTCTCTGCCTCTCTCTAGTGAGCGCACACTCCCTATAGAAAAAAATCTCTCTCTCTCAAGAAAAAAAAAAAAAGAAAAAGGGCATGATCACACTGCAATATTACTCAGTTTCTCCATACCACCAGGATTTGGGGTATGCAAGGATATATACATGCACACATTGTAGCTTCAAAGCTGCTGCTGAAGCTGAGATTCAAACCACAATCAGTCATGTGGGATCTAGTTTCCAAAGCCCAACACTTAATTGCTATACTATAGGGCTGACCCCTGCCTGTAGCATTTTGCAAATCGGTTTTGAGGTATTACATGAGTATCATTTTTCTCCTGATCATCTGTCTTGCTATTTTTTTTTCATTTATTATAGTCACAGGCCTAGAATAAGAAATTATTGGATTCAAATCCCACATGTTCATTATTTGCCTTCATGACCTTGGACAGGTTACTCAATACCTCTGAGGCTTAATATCATCATCCCTAAAATTATTTCATCTACTCTATTCAACTAATAGTTATTGAGTAACTCCTATGAATAGTCATTGACCTTAGAGCTGGGGATGGATCTGTGAATGAGACATTCAAGCTCTGTGAATATTGAGAACTTACATTCAAGAATGAGAGCACTAAACATATACACAAGCAAATAATCAACACTTCAAAAGTAGTAAGTACTACAAGAAAATAAAACAGGGGGAACCAGCAGTTAGCATAATGGCTATGTCGCTGGACTCCCACGTAGTCCACCGTGGTTTGTGTCCTGGACCCGGTGGCTTAAAACTCACGCCAGGCGCATGTTCGTGCGTGCCCAAGATCCTGAGAGGAGAATGCAGTAGCAGGAGAAGGGTGGAGAAGGGATTTCGGAGTGGCCATCCCCCCTGGGTGGTGATTTCTTGCTTTCTGTCTCTATGTCTCTCTCTGTCTGGCTGGCGAGCGCACACGCCCTATAGTGAAAAAAACCTCTCCAAAAAAGAAAAAAAAAAAGGAAAAAAACCCAGGATAATGAACTAGAAAGTGACTTGGTATGGAAAAGCTAAAGTAGCTGGAATAATTGGGAAAGGGGTCTTTAAGAGGCCAACATATGAGCTAGTACCCAAAGGACAAGAGAAAGTTAGCATGTCCTGATCTGTAGGAAGAATGCAATGTGTGAATAAAACAAAAAATGCAGACCTCAACAAGTTCTTGTATATCAAAAAAGCATAGGAGAGGTCACTGTCTGGAACATAGTGAACAACAAAGACTGGCAGGAAGTGAAGTCGAAGAAGTGGGCAAGTGGGCAAAGGCCAGATCATATCAGACTGGGAATGCTATGGTAAAGATGTTTGGTTTTATTTTAATCATGATAGACAGTTATTGCAGGTTTGGTCTATATCACCATGGTTCCATAGAAATTTCTGTGACAATTAAGATATTGTGCATCTATGCTATCTGATAAAATACCAACTAGCTACATGTTCTCAGCAGGCTTCAATAAGGGTCCAGTTGACTGAAGAAATGGGTAGTTTATTATCTATTCATTTTAGTAAAAAATCAAATTAATTTTAAATTAAAAATTGTAATTAATACAGATTTCAAATTTCAATAATTTAAATTCTTAATTAGGTAAAATACAATTAACTAAGTTTTAATTCAAACTTTAAGCTTCATTTATGTTTAATTTAAATATAAGTCGCCTAGTGTCGCTAGAGATAAGAAGTGCTCTAGATAGGTAAATGTCGACTGAGATAAAGAATTTTTCATTACATACTTCAGATCTCTCTTGGTCTATGGAGTGTGTATCTCAGTGGAAGTAAGACTAAGAGAGTTGGATTTGGGTTTCTCTTGCATTTTATTAAATAAAAGGAACTGTACTTTCATTGGCTTCACTTACTGAGTATTGCATAAAATTACATTTAGTAATTACATAAGTGCCTAAAAAATACTTTAGGGGTCAGCCTAGGTGGTGTGGTATATCGTGTACTGGACTGATGTGTGAGAAGCTATATGACTGCTCATGGGTTCAGATCCATAGGTAAGAGCGAAAACATGCTGAACACATGAGTGCCCAAGATGCTGAAGAACTGGAGTCTGGGGAAAGGAGATCACAGAGTGACAAGACACTGCCAAGGATGATAGTCTCCCTCTTATGCACATGTACACGTTCTATCATAAAAAGCAAAATTTGAAAATCACTCAATACTAAATTAACAATAGTAGCATTACAGTTAGAACAATATGGATTTAAATAACAGCTTGATCACTTGCTAACCTAGAAAACTAAAACCACTTTACCTTAGTGTTCTTACATGTAAAAAGGTATACAAACAATAATACCAACGTTATAGGTAACTTATGTTAATGATATGAGAGAATTTGGGTAGACTGTTTAGCAGAATTTTTGATTCACACTATGCACCCAATACATGTTAACCATTACAATTCCATTATTTTAAAGTTGACCAATTTAGAGGGATTATTCCCCTACTCACATAACTGGAAATTTAGCCAGCTTAATAACCTAAGTATTTCAAAGATCTCACTCTTAGTTTATTCAAGGCCATAGAAATAAGAAGGGTCTAAGCCAAGATTTAATCTAGGTTGCTATGATTTTAGCATTAGTGATACTAACCACTGCATATTCTTCTGTGTTCTTTGAAGTTATATTGACCTTGTTCTTTAAATGAATAAGTACTTAATTTTGTAAATGCACACAGAAAAGGAAGCATTGTGGATGGTTATTATGAGAGGATGCTCATTATGATATAAAAGTACATTATTAGTTTAATAAATTAAGTATCTGTCAAATGTTTCTAGGAAAATAACCACTATATTTTATACTCTAAATTTAGCCTACAAATGCTCAGTAAGTGGTATGATGGTTGAAATGTGGGGCTCTTCAAACAATTCTGATATTTACCTTACACTAAGAATCTCTGCTACTCTTGTCAATTGGATAGGTAACTTCCAGAAGCACTTATTTACCACAGCACACGATAATTCTACCACATAAATACTATTACATAAAAACTATTACTATTTCTACTATGTATTAGATACAACTAATGCTTTAAAAGGTTAAGTCTTTCAGCAGGGACTGAATTAAATGAGACTGTTGCTATACAAAATTTGCTATATACATTTCTGGAAGAGAATGATTCAAGGAAGAGAGCAGACATAGAGTGAAGGGTGAGAAGGAATAAACTTGGTACATTTGACTCAAAACAAGGAGGCTAGTGTGTTTGGAATCATGTAATCTAGGGGTGGAATAGCAGTAGACAGGGTTGCAGCAATAAGTGTATTTGAAGTATACTAGGTGATTGAGGCTTTATATTATCGTGTTGGAGGGCTCCACGTCACAGGATTGACATGATCTTATGTTGAAAATATGATTTTGTTGATAGATAGAGAATAACTACAAAAAGGCAAATGTGGGATCTTGGAAACTAGTTAAAAGGTTATGTTAAACTCGCTCACACTAGCTTGGACTACAGGGGAGCTGTGAAAATAATGAGAATTGGTTACTGTGGGAATATATTTTGAAAGTAGTCACTGTTAAAGTTACTGATGTGGTTGTAAAAGAAAGGAATGTACAGAGTTCACTAAATAAATAAAGGAAATAAAAACTTACTTTATGCAAATTTCATCTTATAAATGAAAAGATAAATTTTTGGGGGGATTAATATAAACAGGGAGTCTGGTGTATAATAAAATTCCCTTAAGCATTAGGAGTTATTTTGATATTTATTATCATTACTCTGTAAACATGTATGAAGTCATAAATAGGTGAATATGTCAGGTACTATTCTTCATTCGATAATAAATTTAAATACCAGAAAAAAAAACAGTTTCTTTTCTAATATCCACACAGTGGTTAGTAGCTCTCCCTTGCTGCTTCAGTCTGGTTCTTATTATTAATAATTTCCTGAGATGCAAGAAACCTCCCCCCCAAAAAAATTTCCTTTTTGTAACAAGTATATGTTTTACTTGTTCCTCTTTTAATTATCATTTTAGTGTAACTCTTTTCTAAATTTGCCATTGTTTTAGTTTGAATAACCCTTTTGAAACTCATGTTGAAATTCAATAGCCATTGTGATGGTATTAAGAGGTGAAACATTTAAGAGGTCAATAGGTCATGAGGGTTCCACCCTTCTGCATAGAATAAGGGCCCTTTTTGATGGAGCAGGTTAATTATTGCAGGAGTGGACTCCAGATAGAAATAATGAGTTTAGCTTGATTTCTTCTCTCTGTCTTCTCCCTTATACTTTCTATTGTGACATAATCTTCACCAGATGCTAGTGCCTTGTTCTTGGACTTTCTGCCTTCCAGAACCATGACCAAAATAAACTTCTATTCTTTATGAATTTACCCCATCTATAGTATTCTGTTATAACAACATAAACCATAGCAAGACAATCATCTTCATTATTTCTGCTACATTCACACATTTTTATTCTTTATGGAAGCTTGAGTCCATTTGGAGTCTGCCTCTGCTACATTTAATATTGTTTCAATCAACTTGACATATAAATTTTTATATTAATTCTGTAAAATAGTATGCAAAAGTTAAAAAGAATAAAGCACACCAGAAGGCTTTCCCAGTTAAAAAAAGCAAGATATAAAGAAAATATAACATTTTATAAATATAAATAGTATAAAATAATCTAACCTCTTTAACTACCATAATAGATCAGATTACTGTTTTATTTTGTTCTGTTGCCGAGACTGGGAAATACCTGAACCTGGGAAGTTTATAAAAATAGAGATTTATTCAGTTCACAAATTGAAGGTCTATGCCTCAGGGGCTTTCTCTGGTGGGGCTATATCACTACATGGCAGAGGACAGGAGAATGTAGTCAGTATTCCCTGTCTCTCTCTCGCTCTCTCATTCCTCCTCTTTCAACACTATAATAAGATCAAATTTTTACCCTCTAAATCCTGTTACGATTGCTCACTACATGAATGTTCAGGGCCCACATTTGAACTATGGTAATTACGCTTTGGAAATCATCAACTTTGAAACTTCAACAGATTAAACCAGTAGTATAATTTTCTCTTATGCCTCCTTTTCTTCACAGAGTGAAAAGGACCTCTATACCATGTTCTCACTGAAGGACCCAGAAAGACATTTTAACTTTATACTTCTCCTTAATTTGACTTGTAACAAGAAACACATGCAATGTTAAGGAACTCTTTTGTAAACTCTTTAAGAGGTTTTTGCTATAGGGCACATGTGCTCGCCAGAAAGACAGAGAGAGACAGAGAGACAGAAAACAAAAAATTACCCCCTAGGGGGGCTGGCCACGCCACAATCCCTTCTCCTCCATTCTCCTCTTGGGATCTTGGGCACACACGTACACATGCCCGACGTGAGTTTAAGCCAATGGGTCCGGGACTCAAACCATGGTCGACTACATGGGAGTTCAGTGACATAGCCATTACACTAACCGCTGGTCCCACCAAAAATATTTTTCTAAGCATTTAGCAAAGATTAAATATAGAAGTTATGTGAAAGAGGCCTTTTAAATTATGGCTATTTTCTCTTTGCAGTTATTTTATCCTTGAAAAACAATTAATATTTTATTGGGTCGTTGGGAAAGTCATGATGCACTTATGCATAGAAAAACAGAAAATATGTCATGACTTTCTCTATGACCTAAGTGTAATGCACTGCTTTAACAGTATGGTGAATATTTGTGGAACATTGAAAGTTTATGGGGCTCTACATTTTTTTTTTCCTCTAGGAGTTTTGACTTCTCATTGAGTCTTTGGGAAGAATGTTGATTCCATTAAATTTTAAGCAAATATTCCTCAGAAAGAAGTGAGAACTTAAGAATTTTTTTTTTCCTAGCATCTAGCATTCTAGCAACATGTTCCTTTATTCTATTTCTGCTGTAAAAGGAGGCCATATTGTGTTTCATGATAATACCTATAAAAATGGGAGGTATTCTTTTCTAGTCCTCCCTATTAATAAAGGCTATGATGTCTGGAAATATTGATAACCAAAACCTTTGCAGAAATGACTGGACATTCAAAGACTTCAGAAAACACAGTATCCTTGAGAGGGACAGAGTTTGTTTTCTAAGGAATTCTGGAAGTTCTATTGAAATAGGCCTAAAATTTTGTGGCATAAGCAAGGTATAGGGATTTTCAATCTTTTTCTTCCCTTTTCTTTCAATCTATCTTTCTTTCTTTTTCTTTCTTTCTTTCTCTCTCTCTCTCTCTCTCTCTCTCTCTCTCTTTCTTTCTTTTGGCTAGAGGGTATATGTACTCAGTAGAGAGAGAGAGAAAGAGAGAGAGTGGGTGAGAGAGAAAGTGAGAAAGCAACCCCCCTGCCCCATGTACAATGGTCATACTACAATCCCTTCTCCTTCATTTCTCCCTCCTTTAGGGAATTTGGGCATACACACACACACACACACCATGTTTCTCAAGCCACTGCATCTGGAACGTGAACTATGAAGTCTATCACGTGGGATCCAGCTGCCTTAATCACCAGGTGGTGGAACCAGGCTGGGATTTTCGATCTTTATCTGTTTATTTTCTAAGTCATCTCAAGTAAACTGGCAGAGGTGTGAAACTTTCTCTGTTGTACATTTGTACATTCTGTATATTTGTACTATTCTCTTTTGTACATTTGGTACATTTGGTTTTCCATCCTCCCACT